>NW_027592186.1:0-61341 GCF_964213995.1 Mustelus asterias
TAGTGAGGGTGGAGGATAGTGACGGTGGAGGATAGTGAGGGGGAGGATAGTGAGGGGAGGATAGTGAGGGGGAGGATAGTGAGGGGGAGGATAGTGAGGGGGAGGATAGTGAGGGGGAGGATAGTGAGGGGAGAGGATAGTGAGGGAAAGGATAGTGAGGGGGAGGGTAGTGAGGGGGAGGATAGTGAGGGGGAGGATAGTGAGGGGAGGATAGTGAGGGGGAGGATAGTGAGGGGGAGGATAGTGAGGGGGAGGATAGTGAGGGGGATAGTGAGGGGGAGGATAGTGAGGGGGAGGATAGTGAGGGGGAGGATAGTGAGGGGGAGGGTAGTGAGGGGGAGGATAGTGAGGGGGAGGATAGTGAGGGGAGGATAGTGAGGAGACGATAGTGAGGGATGACGATAGTGAGGGGATGAGGATAGTGAGGGGATGAGGATAGTGAGGGGAGGAGGATAGTGGAGGGGGAGGATAGTGAGGGGGAGGATAGTGAGGGGGAGGATAGTGAGGGGGAGGATAGTGAGGGGGAGGATAGTGAGGGGGAGGATAGTGAGGGGGAGGAGAGTGAGGGGTGGATAGTGAGGGGGTGGATAGTGAGGGGGAGGATAGTGAGGGGGAGGACAGTGAGGGGGAGGACAGTGAGGGGGAGGATAGTGAGGGGGGGAGGATAGTGAGGGGGGAGGATAGTGAGGGGGAGGATAGTGAGGGGGAGGATAGTGAGGGGGAGGATAGTGAGGGGGTGGATAGTGAGGGGGAGGATAGTGAGGGGGTGGATAGTGAGGGGGTGGATAGTGAGGGGGAGGATAGTGAAGCGGAGGATAGTGAGGGGGAGGATAGTGAGGGGGAGGATAGTGAGGGGGGAGGATAGTGAGGGGGAGGATAGTGAGGGGGAGGATAGTGAGGGGGGAGGATAATGAGGGGGAGGATAGTGAGTGGGAGGATAGTGAGGGGGACTATAGTGAGGGGGAGTGGATAGTGAGGGGGAGAGGATAGTGAGGGGGGAGGATAGTGAGGGGGAGGATAGTGAGGGGGAGGATAGTGAGGGGGAGGATAGTGAGGGGGAGGATAGTGAGGGGGAGGATAGTGAGGGGAGAGGATAGTGAGGGGGGAGAGGATAGTGAGGGGGAGAGGATAGTGAGGGGAGGATAGTGAGGGGGAGGATAGTGAGGGGGAGGATGGTGAGGGTGAGGATAGTGAGGGGGAGGATGGTGAGGGGGAGGATAGTGAGGGGGAGAATAGTGAGGGGGAGGATAGTGACGGGGAGGATATTGAGGGGGAGGATAGTGAGGGGGAGGATAGTGAGGGGGAGGATAGTGAGGGGGAGGATAGTGAGGGGGAGGATAGTGAGCGTGAGGATAGTGAGCGGGAGAATAGTGAGGGGGAGGATAGTGAGGGGGAGGATAGTGAGGGGGAGGATAGTGAGGGGGAGGAGGGGGAGGATAGTGAGGGGGAGGATAGTGAGGGGGAGGATAGTGAGGGTGAGGATAGGAGGGGGTGGATAGTGAGGGGGTGGATAGTGAGGGGGTGGATAGTGAGGGGGAGGATAGTGAGGGTGAGGATAGTGAGGGTGAGGATAGTGAGGGAGAGGATAGTGAGGGGAGGATAGTGATGGTGAGGTAGTGAGGGGGAGGATAGTGAGGGGGTGAGGATAGTGAGGGGGTGATAGTGAGGTGGTGAGGATAGTGAGGGGGGTGAGGATAGTGAGGGGAGGATAGTGAGGGGGGAGGATATTGAGGGGGGAGGATAGTGAGGGGGAGGATAGTGAGGGGGAGGATAGTGAGGGGGAGGATAGTGAGGGGGAGGATAGTGAGGGGGAGGATAGTGAGGGGGAGGATAGTGAGGGTGAGGATAGTGAGGGGGAGGATAGTGAGGGGGAGGATAGTGAGGGGGAGGATAGTGAGGGGGAGGATAGTGAGGGGGAGGATAGTGAGGGGGAGGATAGTGAGGGGGAGGATAGTGAGGGGGAGGATACTGAGGGGGAGGATAGTGAGGGGGAGGATAGTGAGGGGGAGGATAGTGAGGGGGAGGATAGTGAGGGGGCGATAGTGAGGGGGAGGATAGTGTGGGGGAGGATAGTGAGGGGGAGGATAGTGAGGGGGAGGGTAGTGAGGGGGAGGATAGTGAGGGGGACGATAGTGAGGGGATGAGGATAGTGAGGGGATGAGGATAGTGAGGGGGAGGATAGTGAGGGTGGAGGATAGTGAGGGGAGGATAGTGAGGGGGAGGATAGTGAGGGGGAGGATAGTGAGGGGGAGGATAGTGAGGGGGAGGATAGTGAGGGGGAGGATAGTGAGGGGGGAGGATAGTGAGGGGGAGGATAGTGAGGGGGAGGATAGTGAGGGGGAGGACAGTGAGGGGGAGGACAGTGAGGGGGAGGACAGTGAGGGGGAGTACAGTGAGGGGGGAGGATAGTGAGGGGGGAGGATAGTGAGGGGAGGATAGTGAGGGGGAGGATAGTGAGGGGGTGGATAGTGAGGGGGAGGATAGTGAGGGGGTGGAGAGTGAGGGGGAGGATAGTGAGGGGGTGGATAGTGAGGGGGAGGATAGTGAGGGGGAGGATAGTGAGGGGGAGGAGGGGGAGGATAGTGAGGGTGAGGATAGTGAGGGGGTGGATAGTGAGGGGGTGGATAGTGAGGGGGTGGATAGTGAGGGGGAGGATAGTGAGGGGGAGGATAGTGAGGGGGAGGATAGTGAGGGGGAGGATAGTGAGGGGAGGATAGTGAGGGGAGGATAGTGAGGGGGAGGATAGTGAGGGGGTGCATAGTGAGGGGGAGGATAGTGAGGGGGAGGATAGTGAGGGGGAGGATAGTGAGGGGGAGGATAGTGAGGGGGAGGATAGTGAGGGGGTGGATAGTGAGGGGGAGGATAGTGAGGGGGTGGATAGTGAGCGGGTGGATAGTGAGCGGGTGGATAGTGAGGGGGAGAGGATAGTGAGGGGGAGAGGATTGTGAGGGGGAGAGGATAGTGAGGGGGAGAGGATAGTGAGGGAGAGGATAGTGAGGGGGAGGATAGTGAGGGGGAGGATAGTGAGGGGGAGAGGATAGTGAGGGAGAGGATAGTGAGTGGGAGGATCGTGAGGGGGAGGATAGTGAGGGGGAGGGTAGTGAGGGGGAGGGTAGTGAGGGGGAGGGTAGTGAGGGGGAGGGTAGTGAGGGGGAGGGTAGTGAGGGGGAGGGTAGTGAGGGGGAGGGTAGTGAGGGGGAGGGTAGTGAGGGGGAGGGTAGTGAGGGGGAGGGTAGTGAGGGGGAGGGTAGTGAGGGGGAGGATAGTGAGGGGGTGGATAGTGAGGGGGGTGGATAGTGAGGGGGGAGGATAGTGAGGGGGGAGGATAGTGAGGGGGGAGGATAGTGAGGGGGGAGGATAGTGAGGGGGGATAGTGAGGGGGGTGGATAGTGAGGGGAGGATAGTGAGGGGGAGGATAGTGAGGGGGGAGGATAGTGAGGGGGAGGGTAGTGAGGGGGGAGGGTAGTGAGGGGGGAGGGTAGTGAGGGGGTGGATAGTGAGGGGGGAGGGTAGTGAGGGGGGAGGATAGTGAGGGGGGAGGATAGTGAGGGGGAGAATAGTGAGGGGGATGAGGGTGAGTGCCGTAGGCAGTGAGGGCTCTGGGGGCCGCGGGGCCTCCTCGGCCTCTCCCGCTGCCGGTTCCCGGGCCCGCGGCCCCCAGTCCCGCTCCCGGGGCTCTCGGGCCGGGGAGGCTCCGGCCGCCTCTCGCCGCCGCCCCGGGGGGCGGAGAGAGTGAGTGTGAGAGGGAGAGAGAGAGCCCGGGACTGAGAGAGAGACAGGGAGGGAGTGAGTGTGAGAGTGTGCGTGAGAGAGAGGGAGAGAGACGGAGAGTGTAAACATCACACAGAGAGAGAGAGGGGCGGGAGAGGGAGCATCGACCTGGCACTGAGAATATAAACTGCGCAGAGAGTGAACAACACATCACCGAGAGAGGGAGAGAGAGCAGAGAGTGAGGGAGTGTGAGAGAGAGTGAGGGAGAGGGAGGGAGTGTGAGAGAGAGTGAGGGAGAGGGAGGGAGTGTGAGAGAGAAGGAGAGGGAGAGAGAGCAGAGAGTGAGGGAGTGTGAGAGAGAGTGAGGGAGAGGGAGGGAGTGTGAGAGAGAAAGGGAGAGGGAGTGAGTGTGAGAGAGAAAGGGAGGGAGAGGGGGAAGGAACACAGAGAGTATAAACAAGAGAGAGGGAGGGAGCAGAGAGAAAAGGGCGAGAGAGAACAACACATCACTGAGAGAAAGAGAGAGGGAGTGTGAGAGAGAGTGAGGGAGAGGGAGAGAGGAGGGAGAGAGAGTGAGGGAGAGGGAGAGAGAGAGTAGAAACCAGACAGAGAGAGAGAGAGAGAGGGAAGAGGAGGGAGAGGGAGCAGAGAGTGAGGGAGTGTGAGAGAGGGAGGGAGAGAGAGAAGGAGCACAGAGAGAGAGAGAATAAACAACACATCACTGGGAGAGAGAGAGACAGAGAGAGGAGGGAGAGAGGGAGTGTGAGAGAGAGAGGGACTGAGTGAGGGAGAGAGAGTAGAAACCAGAGAGAGAGAGAGAGGGGGAAGAGCAGGGAGTGTGAGAGAGAGAGAGGGGGAAGGAGCACAGAGAGTATAAACAAGAGAGACACAGAAGGAGAGAGTGTGAGAGAGAGAGAGAGCAAAGTATATAAACAGAGACTGACTGAGTGAGCGAGAGAGGGAGGGGGGGAGGGGGAGCAGAGAGTGTGTAAACAACACAGGTCACAGGGAGGAGGGAGAGAGCAGAGTGTGTGTGAGATAGAGATAGAGAGAGAGACTATATAAACAGCACAGCGTGAGACAGTGTGGGGGAGAGATAGAGAGAGGGAGCACACAACACACTGAGAGCAGGAAGAGGGAGAGTTGATAAAGAGCACAGAGAGGGAGCAGAAAAACAGGACGAGAGAGAGAGCAGATAGAGAGTGAGAGAGAGAGCAGATAGAGAGTGACAGAAACCAGTTAGAGAGAGTCTGAGGGAGGAGGTGGAGAGAGGGAGCAGTTAGAGAGCTCTCAGCCCATCACCGCTGTCCTGCCATCCTCACCCACAGTCTCAAACCCCCCTCCACCCCGGGACGCAGGCATGACAGAGAACTCCACCCCGGCGGCCCCCGCCTCCAAGGCCAAGCGCGCCAAGGCGGCCAAGAAGCCCCTGGACCACCCCAAGTACACCGACATGATCACCGCCGCCATTCGGGCCCTCAACAGCCGGGGCGGCGTCTCCCGCCAGGCTATCCAGAAGTACATCGCCTCCAAGTACCACGTCAGCAATAACGCCAACGTCCAGGTCAAGATGGCGCTGAAGAAGCTGGTGCTCAGCGGCACCATCCGGCAGACCAAGGGCTTTGGGGCCTCGGGTTCCTTCCGGCTGGCCAAGAGCGACGAGCCCAAGGTGGTGGTGAAGAAGGCAGCCAAGTCACCGAAGAAGAGCGCAACCCCGGCGGCCAGGAAGGCCCCGGCGGCCAGGAAGGCGCCGGCGGCCAGGAAGGCGGCCAAGGCCACGCCCAAACCCAAGAAGGCCAAAGTGGAGAAGAAGAAAGCCAAGAGCCCCAAGAAAAAGGCAGCCCCGGCCAAAAAGACCAAGAAGGCGAAACCGGCCAAGGGGAAGAAAGCTGCCAGCTCCAAAGCAGCCAAAGGGAGGAAGGCGAGGAAGTGATTCCGATCGCCACGCGGACTGGTTTATGGCTTTCAATTTTTGGAAACTTTTATGTACATACAGTTATACTTTCTTTTTGACTTTTAACAAGGATACTTTTAATTTTGTCAGGTGGCTCCGCGTGTCTTAACGCTTAAAAACAAAGAGGTGGATGGAGTAATCGCGTGTTTGAAATAGTTATCTCGGGAAAGGTGAATAAGAAGTACAAATGTTGTATACGACCATGATTAGCCTTTCCTCGGAGCTGTCCCATCTTGTGCCCTGTCAGAGTGCAGAGCACGCGTGTGTGTGCGTGCGTGTGTGTGTATATATATATAGTGCTTCTAACCTCAAAGACAGGTTGTAAATCCATCTATCGATTGCGAAGACTACTAATAAACGGCACATCTGATTGCAGCAGTTAATCGCATAGTTCAGCGTTTTAATTTTACGTCGTGGGGGGAAGATTTGTTTTAAAACCGGCTAGAGCTGGGTGTGTGAAAATACTATCATGTTGCTCGTGGTGGGGGAGTCGACGTTTCGAACAACAACAACATCTCTCCAAGCAATGTCATTCCCCGCCTGAAATCCGACACTTTCGCCTCCTTGACGGGGAAGCAGGGATCGTTTGCGGTCTCGGGTGTCGCTGAGGCAGGTTTGCCCGTGGTTGCAAGGGGTCGGGCAAGAGGGTGGAGGCCGCTGGGGCAACGGTTGCCCCCTTCCCCACCTGTTAACACCTGAAGGACCCGCTCCTAAGAAGCATTCTGGCAAATCCCAGTGCAGGCAGTTTTTTGGGGGACTGCTTTTTTAAAAAGAAACACCGTTCAAAACCCAATGACGTCCCGGGACAGAAACTCTGTCCAAACACTTGGCTGTGTTTAGATTAACTTGGAATAATATTTGGGTTTTGCTGTGGTTTAAATTGAGAAATTGCGATGGGAATTATTACAGTAGTAGTGAAGGATCTTAGAATCCCTACAGTGCAGAAGGAGGCCATTTGGCCCATCAAATGCACCAACCACAATCCCACCCAGGCCCTATTCCCCGTAACCCCACATATTTACCCTGCTAGTCCTCCCTGACGCTAGGGGGCAATTTAGCACGGCCAATCCACCTAACCCGCACATCTTTGGCGTGTGGGAGGAAACCGGAGCACCCGGCGGAAACCCACGTAGGGGAGAAGGTGCAAACTCCACAGAGACAGTGACCAGAGGCCGGAATCGAACCCGGGTCCCTGATGCTGTGAGGCAGCAGTGCTAACCACTGTGCCCTCCCACCTGTGGAGAGAAAAATAACGTAATAAGAATGGACAAGACTCCGTTTAACTTGGACAGAATGGACATTTGTTTACTGGAGGACCCTCATTTCTGACGTGGCTGTGATATTGGTGTGTGTGTGTGTGGTTTTTTTTAACTAAATCACTATATTTTAATCATTACAATGCTCTCCCCATTAATAATGATTGTTTATCCTGTGGCATATGCCGTACGAAGACATTCCTATCTCTGATTGAAGTTTTTAAATGGACATGGTTCGAATCGATACTGATAATCGTAACTTGGCTTCTCGCTGTTTTGGAGTCTGGTGTTTTGCTTTTGATTGTGAGCTGAATCTCACTGACTGTGATCCATAAATATCATCTAAGCATCAGTCTATCTGGATAGCCACGCAGACAACGTTGTGTTGTATTTTACACGCTGCCCCCCGTACCTTTGTATGTTTATAATGAATAAAGCGACATTTTGATTTGAAGGAGGATGCCTGGTGTTACTCGCCGAACGGGCTGGGATTTTTGAGACGGAATTCTCCCGCCGCGCTGGTCTAAAAGCCGGAAATTCCCACCCGACCGTCAATGGGGTTTCACATTCTCCGCAACCCGCCCGCTAAAATTCCAGTGGTGGGCGGGACGGGAGAATTCCAGCCTTGGTCTCCTTATCTGAGGAAGGATGTGGTGGCAGTTCAGAGGGAAGTTTGCCAGGTTGATTCCGGGGATGAAAGGGTTGACATATGAGGAGAGGTTAAACAGTTTTTTTTAAGTTTATGTATTAGCGTCACAAGTAGGCTTACATTAACACTGCAATGAAGTTAATGTGAAAATCCCCCAGTCGCCACACTCTGGCGCCTGTTCGGGTAGCACCTGAGGGAGAATTTAGCACGGCCAATGCACCCTAACCAGCACGTCTTTCAGACTGTGAGAGGAAACCGGAGCACCCGGAGGAAACCCACGCAGACACGGGGAGAATGTGCAGACTCCGCACAGACAGTGACCCAAGCCGGGGATCGAACCCGGGTCCCTGGCGCCGTGAGGCAGCAGTGCTAACCGCACATTGGGTGAGTGGTACCTCTTCCCGATGGCCACACGTGTAGCAAACCGGGTGGGCGCCCTCACAGTTGGGAGAGAGGTCAGCTGATTGAGACAGTCCCGGGTGAGTCCGTTTAGGAATTTGAACTGGAGGTGGGATTCGGGGAGCATTGCGGCTGCTGCCACGTGGCAGCGAGGGGTCAAACAGACTGCCGTGAGGTCACAAGAAGCTGGTAAGCTGACGAGCTGCTCGATGCTCAGTGTCAGAGACGGTGCTGGAAAATCTGCATCTGGAATAAGAGGAAGTTGGGGCGTACAGTGACACAAATTTTTAAAGTTTATTAATTGGTGTCACAAGTAGGCTCACATTAACACTGCAATGAAGTTACTGTGAAAATCCCCTCGTCACCACACTCCAGCGCCTGTTCGGGTTACACTGAGGGGGAATTTAGCACGGCCAATCCACCTAACCGGCACGTCTTTCGGGCTGTGGGAGGAAACCGGGGCACCTGGAGGAAACCCACGCAGACACGGGGAGAACGTGCAGACTCCGCACAGACAGTGACCCAAGCTGGGAATTGAACCTGGGTCCCTGGCGCTGTGAGACGGCAGTGCCAACCACTGTGCCACCGTGCCGCCCAAGTCATCCAGAATAGAATAGAATTTACATAGGAGCAGCAACCTAGGGTTTAAAACAGCACACACATTGGTTGTTACTGAATAAAATATAACAAAGCACCGTAAATAATTTAGTTAATTATTTCAGACACATTAAGGATGGCACGATAGGTGATGTGTCGCGGCTGCAGCCTGTGGGAGCTCCTGGATATCGGTGCGATCCAGGGCAAACACTCTCTGCAGCTTGAGGAGCTTCGACTCAGACTCACTGAACTGTTGGCTGAGCTACAGACACTAAGGCACATTAGGGAGTGGGAGAGTTACCCAGACGGAGGTGGTCACACCCCTTAGGATAGAGTCTTCTGGTTTGGTCAGTGGTCAGGGACAGGGAGGTGTTCTTGCAGCTGAGGCAGTTTGGGGGATGCTAAGGGCAGGAGTGTCAGTCTCTGCAATATTCCAACAGGTTTGAGATTCAGCTTGCTTGGATGAGAGCAGGGGGTGCTGCAGGGTGGGTGAGCTGGTTGGTCGTGGCACGGTGGGATAGGAAGTCATTCAGGAGGGGGAAACACATAACAATGTCGTGATAATTGGGGACAGGATAGCGGGGTTGACACTGTAGCAAAGAGCGAGAGTCCAGACGGCTGTGTTGCCTGCCTGGTAAGAAGTTTAACAACACCAGGTTAAAGTCCAACCGGTTTATTGGACTTTAACCTGGTGTTGTTAAACCTCTTACTGTGTTTACCGCAGTCCAACGCCGGCATCTCCACATCTTGCCTGCCTGGTGCCAGAGTTTGGAACATCTGCTCTGGGCTGGAGAGGAATCTGCAGTGGGACGGGGAGAATCTCGCTGTTGTAACCCATGTGGGCACCAACGACATAGGTAGAACGAGGAAGGAGATTCAGTGTAGGGAGTTTGGCACTAAAAGGACAAAGTCTTCAAGATTCTAATCTCTGGATTATTATCTGAACCATGCACAAATTGGCGTAGGGTACATCAACTTCGAGAGATGAATACGTGGCTCAAAGGCTGGTGTGGGAGAAGAGGATTTTGGTTCGTGGGACATTGGCATCAGTACTGGGGAAAGTGGGGCTGTTTCGTTGGGATGGTCTGTGGTGGTTTTAAAATTAATTCTGCTGGCTTCAAATCATAGAATAGAATCATAGAATTCCTACATATAATAGTTCAAAGAATCCCTACAGTGCAGAAGGAGGCCATTCGGCCCATCGAGTCTGCACCGACCACAATCCCACCCAGGACCTATTCCTGTAACCTCTCATATTTACCCTGCTAATCCCCCTGACACTAAGGGGCAATTTAGCATGACCAATCAACCTAACCCGCACATCTTTGGACTGTGGGAGGAAACCGGAGCACCCGGAGGAAACCCACGCAGACATGGGGAGAAGGTGCAAACTCCACACAGACAGTGACCCAGGTTGGGAATTGAACCTGGGTCCCTGGCGCTGTGAGGCAGCAGTGCTAACCACTATGTCAGTGTGCCGCCCCGGGAATATTACACTGCCTGTATGCCAATGGCCGATGATGGCGCCAGTGCGATTGGCCTCTTAAAGTGCCTGTGTCCCAGTGTGAGTGAGGAAACATCAGCAATACCATAAACACATCACGCTTTCCCTCCTCTGTCACATCAAAGGTTCCTGACATCAATAAACAATAATAGCAATAAATAATAAACAATAAATAGCAATAAATGTAACCTGAACAATCAATGAGCAACACGAGAGTCCAACAACAACAGTTGCTCTCTGTGTGGTTGCCGATGAACCTCCGACGTCTTTGGCTTTGTGTGGACGTTGCCCGCGGTTGTCCTCACCGGAGTCGGCCTGGTGTTCCCAGGTTGATTCAGTATCGGGTTCTCCCCTGAGGGTGCTGCTTCCCCTGATTGGTTCAGGTAGTGTCAGGGTCTCAGGAGGGCCCAGGCCGTCTCCCGGCTCAGCTTGATGTGGACTCTCTCCCGGTTCTGTCTCTGGCTGATGGCCACACATCTCCTTCATGTTACGATGGTGTAGGAGACGGGTCCTGTCTGTGCGAAGATGGTGGCAGGACTCCACTGTTCATTTGTGGTAAATTTCCTTCCCAGAACCTCTTGACCCTGACCAATGAAACACAACATTCCACCTTGTTCTCCCACCATGTGACCTGACGCTGCTTTCTCTCGACAATCCCTCTTGTCTTGGGCATTTTTAATAAATTGAATGTTGTGTGTAGTTGATGTCTGACCATTAGCAACCCTGGAGAAACTTGGGTTATTGAGTATGCAGTATTCCTGTACATGAATAGGAAGTAGCTCAATGAACATGGACATTCTCTCTTCCACCTTCTTCCGTCGGGAAAAAGATACAAAAGTCTGAGGTAACCGACTCAAGAACAGCTTCTTCCCTGCTGCTGTCAGACTTTTGAATGGACCTACCTTGCATTAAGTTGATCTTTCTCTACACCCTAGCTATGACTGTAACATTACATTCTACACTCTCTCCTTTCCTTCTCCCCTATGTACTCTATGCACGGTAGTCAGAAGCTTTTTCCCAGGGTGGGAGAGTCAATTATTAGGGGGCACAGGTTTAAGGTGCGAGGGGCAAGGTTTAAAGGAGATGTACGAGGCAAGCTTTTTATACAGAGGATGGTGGGTGCCTGGAACTCGCTGCCGAGGGAGGTAGTGGAAGCAGATACGACAGTGACCTTTAAGGGATGTCTGGACAAATATATGAATAGGATGGGAATAGAGGGATACAGTCCCCATAAGGGTAGGGGGTTTTAATTTGGATGGGCAGCATGGTTGGTCCAGGCTTGGAGGGCCGAAGGGTCTGTTCCTGTGCTGTAATTTTCTTTGGTATGCTTTATCTGCGCGCAAGAAAGAATACTTTTCACTATACCCTGTAGAAGATGTGAGATATATGTTGTGGATCCAACCAAGGATCAGGCTACGTTTGTAGAACCACAGAACCTCTACAATGCAGAAAGAGGCCATTTGGCCCATCAAGCCTGCACTGACTCTCCGCCAGAGGATCTCAGCCAGGTCCTTTCCTGTAGAAGAGTGAGAGGGGATCTCATAGAAACTTATAAAATTCTAACAGGGTTAGACAGCGTAGATTCAGAAAGAATGTTCCCGATGGTGGGGGAGTCCAGAACTAGGGGTCATAGTTTGAGGATAAGGGGGAAACCTTTTGGAACTGAGGTGAGGAGAAATTTCTTCACCCAGAGGGTGGTGAATGTGTGGAATTCACTACCACAGAAAGTAGTTGAAGCCAAAACGTTGCCTGATTTCAAGAAGAAATTAGTTATAGCTCTTGGGCTAAAGGGATCAAGGGATTTGGTGGAAAGGGGGGGATCAGGATATTGGATCAGGATATCACTCAAACCAGCCTCCCATCCATTGACTCTGTCCACACTTCCCGCTGCCTCAGCAAAGCAGCCAGCATAATTAAGAACTTCACGCACCCTGGACATTCTCTCTTCCACCTTCTTCCATCGGGTAAAAGATACCAAAGTCTGAGGACACGTACCAACCAACTCAAGAACAGCTCCTTCCCTGCTGCTGGCATCAGAGTTTTGAATGTATCTACCTTGCATTAAGTTGATCTTTCTCTACACCCTCGCTATGACTGTAACACTACATTCTGCACTCTCTCGTTTCCTTCTCTATGAACGGTATGCTTTGTATAGTGCGCAAGAAACAATACTTTCACTGTGTACTAATACACGTGACAAAAATAAATCAAACCAAATCAAATCAAATATAGGCTATTTTTGTAGAACTACAGAATCCCTACAATGCAGAAGGAGGCCATTTGGCCCATCGAGCCTGCACTGACTCTCCGACAGAGGATCTCACCCAGGCCCTTTCCTGAAACCCCACGTATTTACCTCACTAATCCCCCTATCCTACACATCGTGGGATACTAAAAGGGGCAGTTTTAGCATGGCCAATCCACCTAGCCAGCACATCTTTGGACTGTGGGAGGAAAGTGGAGCACCCAGAGGAAACCCACGCAGACACGGGGAGAAGGTGTAGATTCCATCCAGACAGTGAACCAAGGCTGGAATTGAACCCGGGTCCCTGGCGCTATGAGGCAGCTGTGCTAACCACTACCAAAGTGCTGCCCATTTTGGATCTGGTAATGTGTAATAAGACAGACTCAATAAACAATCTTAGTGTAAAAGATCCCCTAGGAAACAGTGATCATAACATGGTACAATTTAGCATTCAGTTTGAGAGTGAGAAATGTAGGTCAGAGACAATTGTGCTAAACTTAAATAAGGGCAATTATAAAGGAATTAGGACAGAACTGACTGGAGTGGATCGGAAATGGAGTTTAGCAGCAAAGATGATGACCAGCGATGGAATATGTTTATGAAAATAGTTCATGACTCATGACAAAGATATATCCCAGTGAGGAAGAAAGATTCTAGGAAGGGGATAAATCAACCATGGTTCACCAAGGAAGTTAAGGATAGTATTAAACTGAAAGAGAAAGCAGACTATGTGACAAAGATTATTGGTAAGCGAGAGGATTGGGAATGTTTTAAAAACCAATAAAAGATGACCAGGGAGAATATTTGAAATCATGGAATCCCTACAGTGCAGAAGGAGGCCATTTGGCCCATCGAGTCTGCACTGACAACAATCCCACCCAGGCCCTATCCCCACAATATTTACCCCGCTAATCCCTCTAAACTACACATCCCGGGACACTAAGGGGCAATTTAGCAAGGCCAATCCCCCTAACCTGCACATCCTTGGACTGTGGGAAGAAACCGGAGCACCCGGAGGAAACCCACGCAGACACAGGGGAGAACGTGCAGACTCCACACAGACAGTGACCCAAGCTGGGAATCGAACCCAGGTCCCTGGCGCTGTGAGGCAGCAGTGCTAACCACTGTGCCACCATGCTGCCCTTTTGATTTGATTTATTATTGTCACATGTATTGGTATAAACTATGAGGGTAAATTCATAAGTAATATAAAAACAGACAGAAAGAGCTTCTTTAAGCATATAAAAAGGAGGAGACAGGCCAAAGAGAACTGAGGCAACTTAGAGAATGAGACTGGGGAAATAATAATGGGGAACCAGGAAATGACAGAGGAATTAGATAAATGTCCTGTGACAGTATTCAAGGTAGAAGTTACGAATAACATTTTTAAAAAACCCTGAATAATCAAGGGGCAAAAGGAAATAAATGCAATAACTATCATTAGAGATAAAGTTCTAGGGAAACTATTGGGGCTAAAGGCCAATAATTCCCCTGAACCTAATGGGTTGCATCCCAGGATGTTAAAGGAGGCAGCTACAGAGATAGTGGATGCACTGGTAGTAATCTTCCAATAATCCTTAAATTCCAGAGAAGTCCCAGAGGATTGGAAAACTGCCAAAAAGGGAGAGAGACAAAAAACAGGTAACCATAGGCCAGTTAGTCTGACATCTTTGATTTGATTTGATTTATCATTGTCATATGTATTAGTATACAGTGAAAATTATTGTTTCTTGCGTGCTATACAGAGAAAGCATACCGTTCATAGAGAAGGAAAGGAGAGAGTGCAGAATGTAGTGTTACAGTCATAGCTAGGGTGTAGAGAAAGATCAACTTAATGCGAGGTAGGTCCATTCAAAAGTCTGATGGCAGCAGAGAAGAAGCTGTTCTTGAGTCGCTTGGTACGTGACCTCAGACTTTTGTATCTTTTTCCCAACGGAAGAAGGTGGAAGAGAGAATGTCCGGGGTGCGTGGGGTCCTTAATTATGCTGGCTGCTTTGCCGAGGCAGCGGGAAGTGTAGACAGAGTCAATGGATGGGAGGCTGGCTTGGGTGATGGATTGGGCTACATTCATGACCTTTTCTAGTTCCTTGCGGTCTTGGGCAGAGCAGGAGCCATACCAAGCTGTGATACAACCAGAAATAATGCTTTGTATGGTGCATCTGTAAAAGTTGGTGAGAGTCGTAGCTGACATACCAAATTTCCTTAGTCTTCTGAGAAAGTAGAGGCGTTGGTGGGCTTTCTTAACTATAGTGTCGGCATGGGGGGACCAGGACAGGTCATTGGTGATCTGGACACCTAAAAACTTGAAGCTCTCGACCATCTGTCATTGGGAAAACATTCATTATAAAGGATGTAATAGCAGAACGTTTAGAAGTGTATAATGTTATCAAGCAGAGTCAGCACGGCTTCATATAGGGGAAATCATGCCTGACAAATGCATTAGAATTCTTTGAGGTCATAAATGGCAGGATAGATAAAGGGGAACAAGTAGATGTAATATACTTGGATTTCCAAAAAGTATTTGATAAGGTACTGCACAAAAGGCTACCCCATAAGGATAAGAGGGGCTAGTATATTAGCATGGATAGAGGATCGGCTAACTGATAGAAGACAGAGAGTTGGGATAAGAGGGGCATTTTCAGGATGGCAACCTGTACAAAATTATGAAGGGTATAGATAGGGTGAACAGTGGGAAGCATTTTCCCAGGTCGGAGGTGACGATCACGAGAGGTCACGGGCTCAAGGTGAGAGGGGCGATGTATAACTCAGATATCAGAGGGACGTTTTTTACACAGAGGGTGGTGGGGGCCTGGAATGCGCTGCCAAGTAGGGTGGTGGAGGCAGACACGCTGGCATCGTTTAAGACTTACCTGGATAGTCACATGAGCAGTCTGGGAATGGAGGGATACAAACGAATGGTCTAGTTGAACCAATGAGCGGCGCAGGCTTGGAGGGCCGAAGGGCCTGTTTCCTGTGCTGTACTGTTCTTTGTTCTTTGTAACTAATGGAGTGTCACAGGGATCAGTGCTGGGGCCACAAATATTTACAATATATATTAATGACTTGGTCGAGGGAAGTGAATGTATTATTGCCAAGTTTGCGGATGACGCAAAAATAGATGGGAAGGCAAGTCGTAAGGATGGCACAGAGGGATATGGACAGGCTAAGTGAGTGGGCAAAAATTTGGCGAATGGAATATCAGGTAGGGAGAATAAAGGAGCTGATTATTATTTAAATGGAGGAAGTGCTGCAGCTTTCTAAAGCCTAGAGGGATTTGGAGGTCCTTGCGCATAAATTACAAAAAGCTAGCATGCAAGTTCAGCAGGTGTCAGGGAAGGGATGGAATGTTGGCCTTTATTTCAAATGGGAGTTTAAAAATAGGGAAATCTTGCTAAAACTGGACAAGGCACTAGTTAGACAACACCTGGAATACCGCGAACGGTTTTGGTCCCCTTATCTAGGGAAATATATACTGGCATTGGAAGCAGTCCAGAGAAGGTTCACTAGGCTGATCCCGGGTATGGAGGGATTTTCTTATGAGGAGAGGTTGAGTAGGCTGTGGCTGCACTCACTGGAGTTTAGAAGAATGACAGGCGACTTCATTGAGACATATCTGATTCTCAAAGGGCTTGATAGGGTAGATGCTGAGAGGTTGTTTCCCCTTGTGGGAGAGTCTAGGACCAGAGGGCATAATCCCAGAGTTAGGGGTCAGAGATGAGGAGGAATTTCTTCTCTCAGAGGGTGGTGAATCTGTGGAATTCTTCACCGCAGAGGGTTGTGGAGGCTGGGTCGTTAAGTATGTTCAAAGCCGAGATAGATAGATTTTTAATCAGTCAGGGAATCGAGGGTTATGAGGATAAGGCGCATCTGAAGGCACAATTTCAGTGAGTTTAATCATCATCGTTACTACACATGCCAGGTGGCCCGCAGAGACAATGGAGAGATACTTCACGGATATTGATATTGAAGCTTCAATGGGCTCTCTGGTTGGGACAGCTCAGTTTCTGATAAGAGGGGCCCGTGACCTCTCCCATACCTGTGGCACATGCACCTGGGACGTACGCACCTACCTTCATCCCAAACCCCCAGCTAGCTCACTCCTCCAGTCTCATCAGGACTGGAGGAGTGAGCTAGCCGGTGGCAATCCGACCTCTGAGCATGTCTCTCGCTCTGAGCCAGCACCAGCAGACTGGGGATTCCCCCCACCAGTTCAGCGGCGCTAACCCACCTCACCTGCACATCTTGGGACACTAAGGGGCAACTTAGTAAGACTGGAAATTCCTGCCCGAGGTCAATGGACCTTTGCCTGCTACGATTCCTGTGGCAGCTGGGACGAGAAAAGTCCGCCCTATATTTGCCACCAGGAAATGTTGCCGACTGTTTTAGCACTAAAGTACCTGGTCATAGAATCCCTACCGTGCAGAAGGAGGCCACTCGGCCCATCAAGCCTGCACCAACAATAGTCCCACCCAGGACCAATCTCTGTAACCCCATGTACTTATCCTGCTAGTCCCCCTGACACTAAGGGGCAATTTAGCACAGCCAATCAACATAATCCTAAAAGGGAGGGATATGTTCGGCACAAATTGTGGGGCCGAAGGGCCTGTTTTGTGCTGTAGTTTTCTATGTTTCTATGTTTAATCCGCATGTCTTTGGATTGTGGGAGGAAATCGGAGCACCCGGAGGAAACCCACGCAGACACGGGGAGAACATGCAAACTCCACACAGACAGTGACCCGAGGCCGGAATTGAACCCGGGTCCCTGGCGCTGTGAGGCAGCAGTGCTAACCACTGTGTCATCGTGCCGTCATCCTGTGGCAGACACAACCGACATCTCCATGGAAACAGATGGAACTGAGATGCCCGTGTCTAAGAGGCACCTGTCATCATGGTTGGGGCTGACAGCTACCCTGTGGCAGTGCCTCAGACGGAGGAGTTATGCTACTCCACACAGATTCAAAAACCTCCGAATGAATGGCACAGGGGTAGCACGGTGGCACAGTGGTTAGCACTGTTGCCTCACAGCGCCAGGGACATGGGTTCGATTCCCGGCTTGGGTCACTGTCTGTGTGGAGTTTGCACATTCTCCCCGTGTCTGCGTGGGTTTCCTCCGGGTGCTCCGGTTTCCTCCCACAGTCCAAAGATGTGCGGGTTAGGTGGATTAGCCGTGCTAAATTGTCCCTTAGTGTCAGGGGGATTAGCAGGGGTAAATATATGGGGTTATGGGACTGGGGCCTGGGTGGGATTGTGGTCAGCGCAGACTCGATGGGCCGAATGGTCTCCTTCTGAACTGTACTGATTCTATGACTTAATTTATAATTGACTAAATTTGTGTACTTATTTTTAAACAGTGATCCCCCCACCAGTTCTAGATTCTCCCACAAGAGGAAACACCCTTCCCACATCCAACCTGCCCCTACCCCTCGGAGTAAGCTCCAGTTATACTTATAGCAGCGGAATCCCATGAAGGGATCATCAGTGACCATGATGGGCCGAAGGGCCTTTCTCTGTGCTGAATAATTCTGACTGTAGAAAGCTTTATAAATGAAAATAGCATGGGCACCGTGTCAACGGACCAGCAAAGAACCACGTCAGACCTGTAGAAATATACAACCCAGAAGCAGGCCATTCAGTTCGCCCTGTCTGTACTAGCCTAATCTCGCTCCCCAGCCCCTGGAACACAGCCCTTTAGATTTATTTTTATTCATTCATGGGACATGGGCATCGCTGTCTAGCCAGCATTTATTGCCCATCCCTAGTTGCCCTTGTTCTGAAGGCAGTTAAGAGTCAACCACATTGCTACATGTGACATGTCTCTGGAATCACCTGTAGACCAGACCAGGTGAGGACAGCATTTCCTCCATCCCTGAAGGGTTTTTTCTGACAATCGACAATGGGTTTCATGATCATCAGTAGATTCTTAATTCCAGATTTTTAAAAATCCAATTTAAATTCCACCATCTGCTGTGACAGGATTCGAACCCGGGTCCCCAGAACATTAGCTGAGTTGCTGGATTAATAGTCTAGCGATAATGCCACTAGGCCATCGACTCCCTCTTACTTTGAGTATGTGACCAATATCTTTTTGTAAGTGCACTGAGGGTTTCTGTAACTCCGATATCTAAGGAAGTCAATTCTAAATTTCCGTCGCACTCTGGGCGAAAATATTTCTCCTCAAGGCCCCTCTGATGACTCTACCTGTTGCTTTACACTCAGTCTGTTGATCCCTGAATTGGGGGAAAATGGGAGATACGTGGATTATCGGAGCTGCTTGGGAACTAATTCCCAAATCCGAACCTGGATCTGGGTGCGTTGGATTGTGAGTTGTCCATACTCTAGGCCGGATCCCTCGACATGACTCCAGCTTAGGGGAATCGGGCTGGATCTAACAACATTAGCCACTGTGCTTTGACAAAGCAATGTGTTGTATTACAGCAAGGCCAAGGACAAAGTACTCCATAAATACACTCTATTTTAACAAAGATCTTGGCATCATTTCCCGGTAACCGCTGAGTTAATGCGCCAGTTAATCACTGATTAATTTGACCACTCTGATCATAGATTGATAGGGATCATGTTACAGTGCGTTGGAATGCTGTGGTACCTACAGAGGTACAATGGTTCCTCCACTTCCTCAATTAATGTCTTTTATTCCGGACCCATGAAGAATTAATAGAATGCATTGAATCCCTGCAGTGCAGCAGGAGCCCATTCGGTCCATCGGGTCACACCCAGACCCTATCCCCGTAACCCCACAGTTTTACCCTGCGAATCCCCCTGACACTAAGGGACAATTTAGCACGGCCAATGCACCTAACCCGCACATCTTTGGAGACTAAGGGGAAATTTAGCACAGCCAATCAACCTAACCCGCACATCTTTGGAGTGTGGGAGGAAACCGGAGCGCCCGGAGGAAACCCACGCAGACACGGGGAGAACGTGGCGCACAAACAGTGACCCAAGCTGGGAATGGAACCCGGGTCCCTGGCGCTGTGAGGCAGCAGTGCTAACCACTGTGCCACCGTGCTGCCCAATTAAATGTCAGCCATCTCCTGGGAAAACCAGCCCTTTCGAATCATAGAATCCCTGCAGTGCAGAAGGAGGCCATTTGGCCCATCGCGTCTGCACCGACCACAATCCCATCCAGGCCCTACCCCCATAACCCCATGCATTTACCCTAGCTAGTCCCCCTGACACTAAGGGACAATTTAGCACGGCCAATCAATCTAACCCGCACATCATTGGAGTGTGGGAGGAAACCGGAGCACCCGGAGGAAACCCACGCAGGCACGGGGAGAATGTGCAGACTCCGCACAGACAGTGACCCGAGCCGGGAGTCGAATCCGGGAATCATAGAATCTCTACAGTACAGAAGGAAGCCATTTGGCTCATCGAGTCTGCACCGACCACAGTCCCACCAAGGCCCTATTCCCGTAACCGCACACATTTACCCTGCTAATCCCCCGGACACTAGGGGCAATTTAGCATGGCCAATCCACCTAACCTACATATCTTAGGGGACTAAGGGACAATTTAGCACGGCCAATCCACCTAACCTGCACATTTTTGGACACTAAGGGCAATTTAGCATGGCCAATCCCCCTAACCTGCACATCTTTGGACACTAAGGGACAATTTAGGAGAGCCAGTCCACCCAACCTCCACATCTTGGGACACTAAGAAGCAATTTAGGTTGGCCAATCAACCCAACCTGCACAACTTTGGAGTGTGGGAGGAAACCGGAGCACCCGGAGGAAACCCATGCTGATACGGGGAGAATGTGCAAACTCCACACAGACAGTGACCCAAGCTGGGAATTGAACCCGGGTCCCTGGTGCTGGGAGATAGCGGTGCTAACCACTGTGCCACCATGTGGGATGTTATAATATTTGCCCACATATCAGCATTGTCAGGAGACTAAGATCTCACACCATGGGCGGAATTCTTCGGTCTCATCCCTGGTGGGACCCGTTGCCAGCGAGAACGGAAAATTTGTTATTCCGGCCAAAGCTCCATTCACACTCAGTGACACCGGAAAATCCCAGTCACGAACAAGGCTGGAAAATTTCGGCCAATCTACATTCTTTCAAATGATATGTAGATTTCCACACAGCTAATTTCTACAATTTTAAGAACTGAACAAAGACCTTAAAATGGCTAAAGCAATGTCTGTCTCTGACCCTGAGGCACAGGGACTGTCCCATAACTGTGGAAATCCCCCAGTCGCCACACTCCAGCACCTGTTCGGGTGACACTGAGGAAGAATTTAGTACGGACGATGCAACCTAACCAGCACGTCTTTCGGACTGTGGGAGGAAACCGGAGCACCCGGAGGAAACCCACGCAGACACGGGGAGAACGTGCAGACTCCACACAGACAGTGACCCAAGCCAGGAATCGAACCCAGGTCCCTGGTGCTGCGAGGCAGCAGTGCTAACCACTGTGCCACCGTGCCACCCCGAAGGGTCATAGGGATTGCAAGTTGATAATGACACAGGGGGTGCAACTGGGTATCTGGGAACTTGGTCTAGAACAAGACATCTGCTTGTCATAGCCAGACCTGTTGTCCAGAGCATCGCTACAGTGCCATTCGGCCCATCGAGTCTGCACTGACTCTCAAACAGAGGATCTTACCCAGGCCTCATCCCAGTAACCCCACATATTTACCTCGCTAATCCCCCCTAACCTATACATCTTGGGACACTAAGGGGCAATTTAACATTGCCAATCCATCTAACCTACATATCTTTGGACAGTGGGAGGAAACCCACGCAGACATGGGCTGAATGGCCTCCTGATGCACTGTAGAGATTCTATGCTTCATTGAAATGATTAAACACAAGCATTGGAGGAGGATGCCTTGATAAACTCTGTAGGCATGCCAAGAAGGATTGACTGGGAACAGCTCTTCAGAATTGTTACAACACAGAAGGAGGCCATTTGGCCATCTTGTCAACAACGTTTCTCTGAATAAACAATGCGTCTAGTGCCATCTGCCCGTCTTCTCCCCGTAACCGTGCATATTCTTCCTTTTTAGATAATAATCCAATTCCCTCTTGAATGCCTTGACTGAATCAGTCTCCACCACACTCTCAGACAGTACATTGCAGATCCAAACCACTCGCTGTGTCAATCTGTCTCCACCACACTCTCAGACAAGGCATTCCAGATCCTAACCACTCGCTGTGTGAATCTGTCTCCACCACACTCTCAGACAGTGCATTCCAGATCCTAATCACTCGCTGTGTGAATCTGTCTCCACCGCACTCTCAGACAGTGCATTCATAGCTCAAGCTATGACCTCAACTCGGTGTTCCAGGATTTTGAACAAGTGACAGTGAAGGAATGGAGATATATTCCCAAGTCAGGATGGTGAGTGGCTTGGTGGGCAACCTCCAGGTGGTGGTGTTCCCAGGTATCCACTGCCCTTACCCTTCTAGATGGTAGAGGTTGTGGGTTTGGAAGATGCTGTCTAAGGAGCCTTGGTGAGTTGCTGCAGTGTATCTTGTACATGGTACACACGGATGCCACTGTTTGTCGGTGGTGGAGGGAGTGAATGTTTAAAGTGGTGGATCGGTGACAATCAAGCGGGGCTGCTTAGTCCTGGATGGTGTCGAGCTTCTCGAGTGTTGTTGGAGCTGCTCCCATCCAGACAAGTGGGGAGTATTCCATCACACTCCTGACATGTGCCTTTGGGGAGTCGGGAGGTGAGTTACTCACTGCAGAATTCCCAGCCTCTGACCTGCTCTTGTAGATACAGTATTGATATGCTTGGTCAGTTCAGTTTCTGGTCAATGGCGACCCACAGAATGTTGACTGAGAGTGTAGACGGTGGTGCATTGATAATGTCATCTGGCAGCCTCGGCTAATGCTCTGGGGACACGGGTTCGAATCCCACCATGGCAGCTGCTAAAATATAAATTGAATGAGTAAAATCTGGAATATAAAGCTCGTCTCAGTAATGGTGACCATGAAACCATTGTCGATTGTCATAAAAACCCATCTGGTTCACTAATGTCCTTTAGGGAAGGAAATCTGCCGTCCTTACCTGGTCTGGCCTACATGTGACTCCAGAGTCACAGCAATGTGGTTGACTCTTAACTGCCCTCCTGAAATGGCCGAGTGAGACACTCAGTTCAAGGGCAATTAGGGATGGGCAATAAATGGCCCAGCCAGTGAGGTCCACATCCAGCGGAAGAATGATTGATTCTTTTAAATCAGAAATACTAATAACTGAGTTTTTATGTTTGCAATTTGGGGGGTTCTGACATATAAAATCCCAGTAAGAAGTCTCACAACACCAGGTTAAAGTCCAACAGGTTTATTTGGTAGCAAATACCATAAGCTTTCGGAGCACTGCTCCTTTGTCAGATGGAGTGGATATCTATATCCACTCCATCTGACGAAGGAGCAGTGTTCCGAAAGCTTATGGTATTTGCTACCAAATAAACCTGTTGGACTTTAACCTGGTGTTGTGAGACTTCTTACTGTGCTTACCCCAGTCCAACGCCGGCATCTCCACATCATATAAAATCCCTACAGTGCAGAAGGAGGCCATTCAGCCCATCGAGTCTGCACCGACTACAATCCCACTCAGGCCCCATAACCCCATGCATTTACCTTAACCAGTCCCCCTTAACACTAAGGGTCAATTTTAGCACGGCCAATCCACCTAACCCGCACGTCTTTCGGATGGTGGGAGGAAACCGGAGCACCCGGAGGAACCCCCACGCAGACACAGGGGAGAACGTGCAAACTCCGCACAGACAGTGACCCAAGGCCGGGAATTGAACCCTGGTCCCTGGTGCCGTGAGGCAGCAGCGCCAACCACTGTGACGCTGTGCCGTAATCTGACAGATCTTGGGCGGGAGTTTCCGACCATTCTCGCCCTAAGGCCGGGAAGTCCCCCCTCCGAGGTCAACGGATTTTGCCTGGTCAGTGACACGCCTGGTACGATTCCCGTGGCGGGTAAGGCAGTAGAATTCCACCGATTATCTGAAGCAATCTACCCCACGTGCTTTGATGTACTTTCCAAAACTCTTGACTTACATAAGCTTGTAATGAACGCATTTATCACAGAACTAAAAGTCCCCGTGGGCCATAACATCTGATCGGATTTATCATTAGCTGTGTCTGCCT
Source organism: Mustelus asterias (assembly GCF_964213995.1). NCBI lineage: Eukaryota > Metazoa > Chordata > Chondrichthyes > Carcharhiniformes > Triakidae > Mustelus > Mustelus asterias. The sequence continues at coordinate 23,455 of NW_027592186.1, forward strand.
CGGAGTTTCGAAGACCCCGTCCTTCTCACTGTGGCCAGTTCATCCCATAACGATTCTCCTCCTGACTGTCCCTCGGGTATTGCTGGGATTTATTCACCAGTCGCTGTTTCAGTTCATCCCTCTGCTCTAACAGCTGGGTCTACACAAGGTTCTTTCAGTGCTGTCTACCACCTTCTGCCTAATCCTCGCGCCAGTGAGGACTATTTTCAAATTCAGTCATTGTTGAGTTTTCTGGTTTTCATTTCACGGTGGAATGTTTCGGAGAATCCCCACAGGAGGCCATTCGGCCCATCAAGTCTGTGCCAACCACAATCCCACCCAGGCCCTATTCCCGCACAGTTACCCTGCTAACCCCCCTGACACTAGGGTCAATTTACCATGGCCAATCAATCTAACCCGCACATCTTTCGGACTGTGGGAGGAAACCCATACAGTTTCACTTGATCGATTAAGCTGAAGCTTATTTGCGGAAGGATATATTGGCCTTGGAGGGAGTGCAGAGAAGGTTCACCAGGTTGATACCAGAGATGAGGGGTGTTGATTATGAGGAGAGACTGAGCAGATTGGGTTTGTACTCGTTGGAATTTAGAAGGCTGAGGGGGGATCTTATAGAGACCTATAAGATAATGAAGGGGCTGGATAGGGTAGAGGTGGAGAGATTCTTTCCACTTAGAAAGGAAGCTAGAACTAGAGGGCACAGCCTCAAAATAAAGGGGGGTCAGTTTAGGACAGAGTTGAGGAGGAACTTCTTCTCTCAGAGGGTGGTGAATCTCTGGAATTCTCTGCCCACTGAAGTGGTGAGGCTACCTCGTTGAATATGTTTAAATCACAGATAGATGGATTCCTGATCGGTAAGGGAATTAGGGGTTATAGGGATCAGGCGGGTAAGTGGAACTGATCCACTTCAGATCAGCCATGATCTTATTGAATGGCGGGGCAGGCTCGAGGGGCTAGATGGCCTACTCCTGCTCCTATTTCTTATGTTCTTATGAAGGAAATGGCTGATCGCTGGGGAGTTTTACTTAATACACAGGACACCTGGTCTAATGGAATCTTCCTCTCTGAGCACCTATTACCAGCTAGCATCAATTGCCTTCCCATTTGAGACACTTTAGCCTAATCCAGGCATTCCCCCAAAATGAATTTTGCCAATCTGTTCAAGTCCGTGATACCGGCCGGGATTCTCCGGTCTCGTTCACTCCCCCACCACTGCCAGCGAGAACGGAGAATTTGGCGCTCATTCACTGCAGCGGGGCTGGAGAATCCCAGCCGCAGGTGAGGTCAAAGGATCTTGGCTATAATCTCCCGTGGTGTGTCTGTCTTCTGAAATCTCGCAAACTCTGGCTGCGCCTCATTGCCAATGGGATTTCCCACTAATGCCACCCCATGCCGCCGGGAAACCTAGTGGCAAGGAGTGCCATTGGTGGGACCGGAAGATCCCCTCGGCATGAAGGGCGGGTACGTCCCGCCAGTCTCTCTGACAGTGCAGCACTCCATCAGCACTGCATCGGAGCGTCAGCCTTTATCTTCCCCTCAATGCCTTGGAATTAATCTTCCATAGAATCCCTACATCGCAGAAAAGGCCATTTGGCCCATCGAGTCTGTGGGCAACTCTCCAACAGAGCAGTTTGCTCAGGCCCTATCCCTAGATTTACCCCATCAATCCCCTTCACCCACACATCTTTGGACATTAAGGGGCAATTTAGCATGGCCAATCCACCTAACCTGCACATCTTTGGAGTGTGGGAGAAAAGTGTGAGGTTAAGCACTTTGGAAGGAGGAATGGAGGCAGAGACTATTTTCTAAATGGGGAAATGTTTAGGAAATCAGAAACACAAAGGGACTTGGGAATCATTGTTCAAGATTCTCTTAAGGTTAACGTGCAGGTTCAGTCGGCAGTTAGGAAGGCAAATGCAATGTTAGCATTCATGTCGAGAGGGCTAGAATACAAGAGCAGGGATGTACTTCTGAGGCTGTATAAGGCTCTGGTCAGACCCCATTTGGAGTATTGTGAGCACTTCTGGGCCCCATATCTAAGGAAGGATGTACTGGCCTTGGAAAGGGTCCAGAGGAGGTTCAGAAGAATGATCCCTGGAATGAAGAGCTTGTCGTATGAGCAACGGTTGAGGACTCTGGGTCTGTACTTGTTGTAGTTTAGAAGGATGAGGGGAGATCTTATTGAAACTTCCAGGATACTGCGATGCCTGGATAGAGTGGATGTGGAGAGGATGTTTCCACTAGCAGGAGAAACTAGAACCAGAGGGCACAACCTCAGGCTAAAGGGACGATCCTTTAAAACAGAGATGAGGAGGAATTTCTTCAGACAGAGAGTGGTGAATCTGTGGAACTCTTTACCGCAGAGGACTGTGGAGGCCGGGTCATTGAGTGTCTTTAAGACAGAGATAGATAAGTTCTTGATTAATAAGAGGATCAGGGGTTATGGGGAAAAGGCAGGAGAATGGGGATGAGAAAAATATCAGCCATGATTGAATGGCGGAGCAGACTCGATGGGTCGAGTGGCCTAATTCTGCTCCTATGTCTTATGGTCTTATGGTCTAAACCGGAGCACCCGGAGGAAACCCACGCAGACACGGGGAGAACGTGCAAACTCCGCAAAGACAGTGACCTGGGACTAGAATTGAACCCGGGCCCTTGGCTGTTAACCTTAAACTTCGAGCAAAAGTCAATGAATACTCACAAACAGGAGTTCAACGGCAAAGAAAAAAGTTTAATGAGCTCACCAGGTAAGTGAAGGTATGAGTAACTGGGAAGAAGCTGGGATAATGATGGGAGTCACATCCAGAACCACACATTATAATGGAAGAAATTAAGTTAGATTGTTCTTAGGATTCTGAGGATTCAGGGTAGACCATTTAGGACGGAGGTGAGGAGACATTTCTTCACCCGGTGAGCCTGTGGAATTCATTTCATTATTGGGATCAGGCAGAAATTGGCAGCTCTTGATTGGGAGAGGCTGTTTGAGGGTAAATCCACATCTGGTATGTGGCAGTCTTTTAAGGAACGGTTGTTAGGGCTACAGGACAAGCATGTGCCTGTAAAAAAGAAGGATAGGAAGGGTAGGATTAGAGAACCGTGGATAACCAGGGAAATTGAGGGAATGGTCAAAAGGAAAAGAGAGGCGTATGTTAGGTCCAATCAGCTAAAAACGGAGGGAGCTCTGGAGGAATACAATGAAAGTAGGAAAATACCCAAACGAGGAATTAGAAGAGCAAAAAGGGGTCACGAAATGTTCTTGGCAGACAGGATTAAGGAGAATCCCAAGGCATTTTATTCATACATTAGGAACAAAAGGGTTGTTAGGGAAAAAATCGGACCTCTCAGGGACAAAAGTGGGGACTTATGCTTGGAGCCCAAAGAGGTAGGGGAGATCCTAAATGAATACTTTGCGTCGGTATTCACAAAGGAGAGGGATGTGTTGACTGGGAGTGTCTCGGAGGGGAGTGTTGAACCATTGGAGAAAATCTCCATTACAAAGGAGGAAGTGTTAGGATTGTTAGAGAATATAAAGACTGACAAATCCCCAGGGCCTGATGGAATCTATCCAAGGCTGCTCAGGGAGACGAGAGGTGAAATCGTTGGGCCTCTGACGCAAATCTTTGTCTCGTCACTGGACACAGGTGAGGTCCCAGAGGATTGGAGGATAGCCAATGTGGTCCCGTTATTTAAGAAGGGTAGGAAGGATAACCCGGGTAATTATAGGCCGGTGAGCTTGACGTCCGTGGTGGGGAAGTTGTTGGAGAAGATTCTTAAAGATAGGATGTATGCGCATTTAGAAAGGAATAAACTCATTAACGATAGTCAACATGGTTTTGTGAGAGGGAGGTCATGCCTCACTAACCTGGTGGTGTTTTTTGAAGAAGTGACCAAAATGGTTGACGAAGGAAGGGCCGTGGATGTTGTCTATATGGACTTTAGTAAAGCGTTTGACAAAGTCCCTCATGGTAGGCTAGTGAAAAAGGTTGGATCCCATGGGATAAAGGGGGAGGTGGCTAGATGGGTGGAGAACTGGCTTGGTCATAGAAGACAGAGGGTGGTAGTGGAAGGGTCTTTTTCCGGCTGGAGGCCTGTGACTAGTGGTGTACCGCAGGGCTCTGTATTGGGACCTCTGCTGTTTGTGATTTATATAAATGATCTGGAAGAAGGAGTAACTGGGGTGATCAGTAAGTTTGCGGACGACACAAAACTGGCAGGACTTGCAGATAGTGAGGAACATTGTCAGAGGCTACAGAAGGATATAGATAGGCTGGAAATTTGGGCAAGGAAATGGCAGATGGAGTTCAATCCTGATAAATGCGAAGTGATGCATTTTGGTGGGAATAATGTAGGGAGGAGCTACACGATAAATGGAAGAACCATAAAGGGTGTAGAGACGCAGAGGGACCTGGGTGTGCAAGTCCACAGATCATTGAAGGTGACGTCACAGGTGGAGAAGGTGGTGAAGAAGGCATATGGCATGCTTGCCTTTATAGGACGGGGCATAGAGTATAAAAGTTGGGGTCTGATGTTGCAGATGTGTAGAACGTTGGTTCGGCCGCATTTGGAATACTGCGTCCAGTTCTGGTCGCCACACTACCAGAAGGACGTGGAGGCTTTGGAGAGAGTACAGAGGAGGTTTACCAGGATGTTGCCTGGTATGGAGGGGCTTGGTTATGAGGAGAGATTGGGGAAACTGGGGTTGTTCTCCTTGGAAAGACGGAGGATGAGGGGAGACTTAATAGAGGTGTATAAAATTATGAAAGGCATAGATAGGGTGAACGGTGGGAAGCTTTTCCCCGGGTCGGTGGTGACGTTCACGAGGGGTCATAGGTTCAAGGTGAAGGGGGGGAGGTTTAACACAGATATCAGAAGGACATATTTCACACAGAGGGTCGTGGGGGCCTGGAATGTGTTGCCGGGCAAGGTGGTGGAGGCGGACAAACTGGGAACGTTTAAGACTTATCTAGACAGCTATATGAACGGAGTGGGAATGGAGGGATACAAAAGAGTGGTCTAGTTTGGACCAGGGAGCGGCGCGGGCTAATTGTTCCTTGTTTCTCGTTTCAAGGCTTCATTCTATGATCATCTTGCTGGTGCCAGTACAGAGCGAGACTGCGGATAGTTGGGAACCTGTCTCGGGGGCAGGGAATTCATATGGTGTTCGTGGAAGTGGAAATGACGGGTTGGGAAGCATTTTCCGATCAGGGCCATTGTGATCTCCTGGACTCGTTTCGATCGCCTCAGGGGGTCGGAGAGGAATTTCCCAGATTTTTTTTTTCCCCCATATTGGCCCTGGGGTTTTTCACTCTGGGTTTTCGCCTCTCCCTGGAGATCACCTGGTCTGGAATGGGGATTGGGGGTGAGTTAATAGGTTGTAATGAACAAAGCATCGTAGCTGTGAGGGACAGCTCGGTGGATAGGATATTGGTATGTAGATAGGCTGGAAAATTGGGCGGGGATCCTGGATTCAGGATTCAATCCTGGACCGGGGAGCGGCGCGGGCTTGGAGGGCCGAAGGGCCTGTTCCTGTGCTGTATTGTTCTTTGTTCTTTGTTCTTTGAAGTAGTTGATGCCAAAACATTGAATGTATTCAAGAGGCGGCTGGATATAGCACTTGGGGCGAATGGGATCAAAGGTTATGGGGAGAAAGCAGGATTAGGCTATTGAGTTGGACGATCAGCCATGATCATGATGAATGGCGGAGCAGGCACGAAGGGCCGAATGGCCTCCTCCTGCTCCTATCTCCTATGTTTCCATGTTTCTATAAGATACTCTTAAGCTTCAGCGCCAATCCCTAACCCCCAACTACACATCACCTAACCTCCCCCTGTAACGATTCATTACACAACCTGTCTCATGTTTCAGGCAGGGAATTGTTGATTGCATTGCTGATGTTAGACAGAGTTCCAGTGTCTGCAGATTATATTTCTGATACAGAATCTTGCAGCTGACCCGTGCAGCTGTTCCAGTTATTCAGTCAGCTGTTTTGATAAGTAATTATTCTCCGGTCTCGGGTAGGCTGTTGGTGCAAAAGGAAAGCAGTTGTCCCCACTCGACACACCTGCTGCCTGAAGAGGGGAGTGTGAAAGTGAGATTAGACGAGAGTAACGCCCTCGCACTCGCTACACGCTAACCCTCAGTCTCAGTTGTAATATTCCGCCACGCACAGAATTCCCAGATCAGTCCAATCAGCCTAACGGGACTGTGCCAGCATTTATGCCTCGCATGAGCCTCCTCCGACATCTCGAGCTTTTTGGATAACCTCCCCTTCCTTTTACCCGCCAGCATTTAGGGCAGCATGGTGGCACGGCGGTTAGCACTGCTGCCTCACAGCGCCAGGGACCTGGGTTCGATTCCCGGCTTGGGTCACTGTCTGTGTGGAGTTTGCACTTTCTCCCTGTGTCTGCGTGGGTTTCCTCCCACAGTCCAAAGGTGTGCGGGTTAGGGTGCATTGGCCGTGCTAAATTGCCCCTCAGTGTTACCCGAACAGGTGCCGGAATGTGGCGACTAGGGGAATTTCACAGTAACTTCATTGCAGTGTTAATGTAAGCTTAAAGAGAAAATGCTGGAAAATCTCAGCAGTTCTGGAAGCATCTGTAAGGAGAGAAAAGAGCTGACGTTTCGAGTCCAGACGACCCTTTGTCAAAGATGTAAGCTTAACGTAAGCCTACTTGTGACACTAATAAATAAACCAGAACTAAGATTCCACTTAAACACATCTGTGCCATTCACCTCCTTGTGGTGGTGAGTTTCGCAATCTCAACCTCTTTAAATGTTTTTTACTTGCTGCCCATTGGATTTATTATTAACACTGTTATATTACACTGGAGGTCTTGTGGCACAGTGGGTTAGCATCGCTGCCTCTGAGCCAGAAGCTCCGGGTTCGAGTCCCACCCCAGGACTTGATGTCCAATGGAAGGTGCGTTCGTAACGCGGCCAAACAGGTTGAGAATCAAATTCCTGACCCTCCTGCCAGTGGGAATAGTTTCTCCTAATTTATTTTTAAGGCAAGGATAGATAAATTTTTGAACAGTGAAGGAATTAAGGGTTATGGTGAGCGGGCGGGTAAGTGGAGCTGAGTCCACGAAAAGATCAGCCATGATCTTATTGAATGGCGGAGCAGGCTCGAGGGGCCAGATGGCCCACTCCTGCTCCTAGTTCTCATGTTCTTATTATTCCATTGTGACCTAGTCACTGGATGGGATTTTCCAGCCACACTTACAGAATCCTACAGAATCCTACAGTGCAGAAGAGGCCCTTCGACCCATCGAGTCTGCACTGATGCATGAGATGCCCTGACCTGCCCACCTAATCCCACTTGCCAGCACTTATCCCATAGCCTTGAATGTTATGGCGTGCCGAGTGCTCATCCAGGTACTTTTTAAAGGATGTGAGGCATCCCGCCTCCACCACCCTCCCAGGCAGCGCATTCCAGACCCTCACCACCCTCTGGGTAAAAATGTTTTTCCTCAAATCCCCCCTAAACCTCCCGCCCCTCACTTTGAACTTGTGTTCCCTCGTAACTGACCCTTCGACTAAGGGGAACAGCTGCTCCCTATCCACCCTGCCCATGCCCCTCACTTGCCCCAAGACCAGAAAATCCCACCCCAGCTCAACATACCTGTGTATGGTCCGCACCCACCCCCCTCCCCGCCCCTCCCCCACCCCCCCACTCCCGCACCAATTCCGGTGATGGGCGGAATGGGAAAATTCTGCCCAAATAGCGCAGAAACAGCCCTTCGGCCCATGAAGTCTGCCCTGAAAATAACTAGTAAGAGTTTTAACAACACCAGGTTAAAGTCCAACAGGTTTATTTGGTAACAAATGCCATTAGCTTTCGGAACGCTGCTCCTTCGTCAGATGGAGTGGAAATCTGCTCTCAAACAGGGCACAGAGACACAAAATCAAGTTACAGAATACTGATTAGAATGCGAATCTCTACAGCCAACCAGGTCTCGACCCTGACACAGACATCAAGTTTCTACAAACATGCAAGAAAGCAGACAAGAAGACCTGGTTGGTTGTAGAGATTCGCATTCTAATCAGTATTCTGTAACTTGATTTTGTGTTTCTGTGCCCTGTTTGAGAGCAGATTTCCACTCCATCTGACGAAGGAGCAGCGCTCCGAAAGCTAATGGCATTTACTACCAAATAAACCTGTTGGACTTTAACCTGGTGTTGTTAAAACTCTTACTGTATTTACCCCAGTCCAACGCCGGCATCTCCACATCCTGAAAATAACTACCACTAATGATGCGCTAGTCCCATTTTCCTGCACTTGTCCCATATCCTTCAATGTTGTGAGGTTTCAAGAGCTCACCTAAATACTTTTTCTTTCAAGGTTGTAAGGTTTCCGGCCTCCACTATCTTCCCAGGCAGCGCATTCCAGATTCCCACCACACTCTGAGTGAAAAAATTTTTTTCTCAAATCCCCCCTGAATCTCCTGCCCCTCACCCCAAAACAATGCCCCCTCATGATTATTTTGGAACACCTCTGTCACATTTCTCCTCAACCTTCCCGTTTCCAAGGACAATAAGCCCGGCTTCCACAATCGATCCACGGAACTGAAGATGCTCACCCGCTGGAAGCAGTCTTGTAAATCTTTCGCTGCTTCCTCTCTCAATGTGACATGTCCTTCCCAGAGTGCAATTGGATGCAATCGTCCAGTTGAGATTGAACCAGCCTTTTATCAAATTTCTGGGCACCTCCCCCATTCCGCCAACCTATTTCCAATTTAAATCTGTCAATTACGGGCGGCACGGTGGCACAATGGTTAGCACTGCTGCCTCACAGCGCCAGGGACCCAGGTTCAATTCCCGGCTTGGGTGGAGTTTGCATGTTCTCCCCGTGTATGCATGGGTTTCCTTCAGGTGCTCCGGTTTCCTCCCACACTCCAAAGGCGTGCAGGTTAGGTGGATTGGCCATGCCACATTCATAGAATCGTAGAATCCCTACAGTGCAGAAGAAAGCCATTCGGCCCATCGAGTCGGCGCCAACCACAATCCCACCCAGGCCCTATCCCCATAACCCCATGCATTTACCCTAGGTAATCCTCCTAACACTAAAGGGCAACTTAGCATGGCCAATTCACCCATCTTGCACATCTTTGGATTCTGGGAGGAGACTGGAGCACCCGGAGGAAACCCATGCAGACATGGGGAGAATGTGCAAATTCCACACAGACAGTGACCCAAGCAGGGAATCGAACCTGGGGTCCCTGGCGCTGTGAGACAGCAGTACTAACCACTGTGCCACTGTGTCCCTTAGTGTCAGGGGGATTAGTAGGGTAAATACGTGGGGTTATGAGGATAGGGCCTAGGTGGGTTGGTTGTCAGTGCTGACTCGATGGGCTGAATGGCCTTTTTCTGTACTGTAGGGATTCTATGTCCTCCTCACAGTTCACAATACCTTTGCCTTCTCTGCAAATCTTGGAATTGTGTTCTGTATCACCCAGGTCATTCATATAGTTTAAGAAAAGCAGGGGCCCCGGCATTGACCCCTGGGGGAACTCTGTTGTGTGTGTCCCTCCAGTCCAAAGACTGTCCCAAGACAAAGTTCACCAGAACTCTCTATATCGCTGCCATCTCTGTATCCGTGCTGTCAATTTCCCTTTTAGTCGGTGAGGAGGAACTCCACAGGGGAGAAAGGATGGAGAAATAGGAGATTGCCCCAGGACAACCCATCGCCCTCCTCCCCCCACACCCCACCGGAAATGTGCTGGTTAGGGCACCCCCACTATCACATGACTGAGGAACCTAGCTGAACCCAAAATGGCCTTCCCCACCTGGGAGGTTTGGATTCAGCGACATTGTGGTCACGTGACTGGGCTAGTAAGCCTACGAATGAATAAAAACCAATAGGGACTGACCATCCAGGGCATGCTGGGACATCCCGAGGTTGTCGTAGAGTCCCTACAGTGCAGAAAGAGGCCATTCAGCCCATCGAGCCCGCACCAACCACAATAACCCAACAAGGCCCGTTCCCACATTGAGAACAAGATGATCAGGAATTTCCTGGAATTGGGAGGACTGAATGCCCCACCCAAAACTCTGTGCTAGCTCTCCATCCTTCTCCCTCTGCGTACAGCCCCGGTGTGACCTGAGCAGTGAGTCTGAGCCCACATCCACTCCCAAACCACTCCTGTTTCCACTGGTAAATGTCAGCAACTGCTCCACCGCAGCCGGGATTCTCCGATCGTGCTCGTCACTGCTGCCAGCGGGATCGGAGAATTCAGCACTCAGACAAATCTCCACTCACTGCAGCGGGACCGGAGAATCCCAGCCGTGGGGGCAGGGTCGGAGAATCCCAGTCCCGGGGCGAGGTCGGGGAATCTGGAGAATCCCAGCCGTGGGGCGAGGTCGGAGAATCCCAGCCACGGGGTGAGGTCAGAGAATCCCAACCATGGGGTGGAGTCGGAGAATCCCAGTCCCGGGGCGAGCTCGGAGAATCCCAGCCACGGGGGCAGGGTTGGAGAATCCCAGTCCCGGGGCGAGGTCGGAGAATCCGGAGAATTCCAGCCGCGGGGCGAGGTCGGAGAATCCCAGCCACGGGGTGAGGTTGGAGAATCCCAGCCATGGGGTGGAGTCGGAGAATCCCAGTCCCGGGGCGAGCTCGGAGAATCCCAGCCACGGGGGCAGGGTTGGAGAATCCCAGTCCCGGGGCGAGGTCGGAGAATCCGGAGAATCCCAGCCCTGGGGCGAGGTCGGAGAATCTGGAGAATCCCAGCCGCGGGGCGAGGTCGGAGAATCCCAGCCGCGGGGTGAAGTCGGAGAATCCCAGCCATGGGGTGGAGTCGGAGAATCCCAGTCCCGGGGCGAGCTCGGAGAATCCCAGCCGCGGGGCGAGGTTGGAGAATCCCAGCTCGGGGCGAGGTTGGAGAATCCCAGCCCCGGGGCGAGGTCGGAGAATCCCAGCCCCGGGGCGAGGTCGGAGAATCCCAGCGCCGGGGTGGGGTCGGAGAATCCCAGCCCCGGGGTGAGATCGGAGAATCCCGTTGTCTCAAGACCTGACTGTTACTGTTCCAGACCCTCTCACCTCTCAACCTACGTAGATTTGAGTCCATTCGAACCCATGCCGCTGGTATCCCATCCTGTGCCAAGGCCGTGTCACCCCTTACTCCTGCCATCGTCGACCAACACGTGGCAAAGCCCCTGTCTTAAAATCCTCTTCCTTGTTTTCAAGTCCGCCTCATCACACCCTCCCGCCCTCTTCCTATCTTTGCGACCTCACCCCGTTCTATGGCTCTCCGAGATACCAGCTGTCTTCAAGTTGAGGCCTTTTCCCAGATTTCCATCACTCCACCACTGGCCTTACTGCCCAGGTCCGAAGTTCCGGAATTCCCTCTTTAAATCTCTCTGCCTCTTGCTGGCCCTTTAACACAAGCTGCCCTCTTGACCAGGGCATAACCTCCTGAACACCTCGGAACCTTCTGTCAGGTAGAAATCATAGAAACCCTACAGTGCAGAAGGAGGCCATTTGGCCCATTGAGTCTGCACCGACCACAATCCCACCCAAGCCCTACCCGCATATCCCTACACATTTTCCCGCTAATCCCTCTAACCTACACATCTCATGACTCTAAGAGGCAATCTTTAGCATGGCCAATCAACCTGACCCGCACATCTTTGGACAGGTGGCAGGTGCTTTAGGAGCGCAGGCTGTTCCTGGCATCGGACACCAACACTAATAGTCGGTTACAAATGAATAGCATGCATTTCTCCCTGGTATCCATGTGGCTTCCTGGAGGACACACCTTCTGTTTACCTGCAGAAATCAGCAACGGTGGTGACATTCTGTCACTCGATCCTTGACAACAGCTTGCTGCAGAATCACAAACAAACACACACAGCCAGAATGGAACCTGGGACAGGGAATTCCTTCCACATTCCAAACCCAGAGCTTGAGGAGACGGGAAGGAAGTGAACTTGCCCTCACCCTGAGTCGCCCTTCTCACCCCCGCGAAGTTGTGGATACGTGGAAAGGAAGAGGAAATGGCATCCTCGGAAATACGACTGGGAGACGTGTGCGGGTGGAGGTGATCGAGGGAGCGTTCCAAAGTTACTGGGGAAACAAGCTTAAATTTTAGAATATTCACTGCAGGCAAAGGGGGCAGGGGGGAAAGGGAGAGGGCCGGAGGGGGCAGCAAAGAATCCCATCGAATCCCTACAGTGCAGAAGGAGGCCATTCGGTCCATTGAGCTGCAGTGACATAAATCCCACCCAGGCCCTATCCCCATAACTCCAAGTATTTACCCCACTAATCCCCCTGACACTAAGGGGCAATTTAGCATGGTCAATCCATCTAACCGGCACACCTTTGGACACTAAGGGACAATTTAGCATGGCCATTCCATCTAACCTGTGCATCTTTAGACACGAAGGGGCAATTTAGCATGGCCAATCCAGCTAACCTGCACATCTTTGGACACTAAGGGGCAATTTAGCATGGCTAATCCACCTAAGCTGCACATCTTTGGGCATTAAAGCGGCAATTGTGCATGGCCAATCCACCTAACCTACACATCTTTGGACACTAAGGGACAATTTAGCATGGCCAATTCACCTAACCTGCGCATCTTTGGATGCTAAGGGACAATTTAGCATGGCCAATTCACCTAACCTGCGCATCTTTGGATGCTAAGGGACAATTTAGCATGGCCAATCCACCTAAGCTGCACATCTTTAGACACTTAAGGGGGAATTTATCATGGCCAATCTACTTAACCTGCACGTCTTTGGAGTGTGGGAGGAAACCGGAGCAACTGGAGGATACCCACGCAGACACAGCAAGAACGTGTAGACTCCACACAGACAGTGACCCAAGGCTGGAATTGAACCCGGGTCCCTGGCGCTGTGAAGCAGCAGTGCTAACCACTGTGCCACCATGCCAGTAAGGTCAAGGTGATGATATAAATCAGTGGTCCAAGAGTTGGCTTTTAAAAGGCTTTTGGAAGGAAGGGGAGAAGCTCAAGAGGAATACACATTTAAAAACAATTAAATCAATGTCAGGACGCCCTTATGGATCACGTCTGATACAAAGGCTTTCTCGTTTTGAAGTGTTGCCAGTGTGAATGCCCACAGCTTAAACAGCCGTTCCCCCCACCATTTGCACAAACCCGAACTGCAATCTGCTGCCTCATTACACAGGATGGGAGACCCATCCATCCAAGGCTGGTGCTTTCGATCCCCCACCCGCTCCCCCCCCAACCCCCGCACCCCCCCGCACCCCCCCGCACCCCCCGGATAAACAAGTTCCTTCATTGCAAGAGTGTTGGTGATTTTTCACACTGTGGGTTTGTGATCTCTGTGGTGCCACTGGCTAGTTGACAACAGGAGGGGAGAGAACATCAAACAGAGCGGCACGGTGGCACAGCGGTTAGCACCGTTGCCTCACAGCGCCAGGGACCCAGGTTCGATTCCCGGCTTGGGTCACTGTCTGTGTGGAGTCTGCACGTTCTCCCCGTGTCTGCGTGGGTTTCCTCCGGGTGCTCCGGTTTCCTCCCACAGTCCAAAGACGTGCAGGTTAGGATTGGCCATGCTAAAATTGCCCCTTAGTGCCCCAAGATGTAAAGATTAAAGGAATTAGTGGGCTTAGGTTATAGTAATAGGGCGGGGTGTTAGGGCCTGGGTAAGATGCTCTGTCGGAGAGTTAATGTAGACTCGATGGGCCAAATTGCCTCCTTCTGTACTGTAGGGGTTCAATGAGAGTCACCTGGTGCTACAGCATGTGACTATTGCTAAAAAGAGAAGTTTTTTATCTTGTACTCATCAGGACAAACACAAGAATACCAAATTTCAAACAATCGCAATTCATACTACAGCAGAAAAGGATGTTGATTGGTTGGCAAATCAGCAAGATTCAAATAGAGAGAAGCCCCTTGAGCCCATTGGAGCCAGTCCGGGTATTGGCACCTCTGCCTCCAACGCCATCACTCCCGGCTCCTCTCAAAAAGCAAGTCAACCCAAACCCCAACGTGGTTAACCGAACATCTCACCCCTCACTACCGTACCCCGGGATTGGTCTGAATATGGAACTCCTGTCACTGAGAGGAGAGATAGAAATGGCCTAGACACATTGATGGGGTCGCTGGATGATGGAAAAGGGTTTGCTGATCGGGTGAGATGGGAGGAGACACGTGTGAAAAACAATGCCAACATTTCTGCGCCGTGACCTCATCCTTACAGCAAAATGGACTATTATTTAAAAGGTAAAAAATTGCAGCATGCTGCTGTGCAGAGGGACCTGGGAGTCCTTGTGCAAGAATCACAAGGAGTTGGTTTGCAGGTGCAGCAGGTAATTAAGAAGGCAAATGGAATTTTGTCCTTCATTGCTAGAGGGATGGAGTTTAAAAACAGTGAGGTTATGTTGCAGCTGTATAAGGTGCTGGTGAGGCCACACCTGGAGTACTGTGTACAGTTTTGGTCTCCTTATTTGAGAAAGGATATACTGGCACTGGAGGGGGTGCAGAGAAGATTCACTAGGTTGATTCCGAAATTGAGAGGGTTGGCACATGAGGAGAGATTGAGTAGACTGGGGCTATACTCATTGGAATTCAGAAGAATGAGGAGAGATCTTATAGAAACATATAAGATTATGAAGGGAATAGATAAGATAGAAGCAGGGAAGTTGTTTCCACTGGTGGGTGAAACTAGAACTAGGGGGCATGGCCTCAAAATAAGGGGGAGCAGATTTAGGACTGAGTTGAGGAGGAACTTCTTCACACAAAGGGTTGTGAATCTGTGGAATTCCCTGCCCAGTGAAGCAGTTGAGGCTACCTCATTGAATGTTTTTAAGGATAAATAAATTTTTGAACAGTAAAGGAATTAAGGGTTATGGTGAGCAGGTGGGTAAGTGGAGCTGAGTCCACGAAAAGATCAGCCATGATCTTATTGAATGGCGGAGCAGGCTCGAGGGGCCAGATGGCCTACTCCTGCTCCTAGTTCTTATGCTCCTATATTGTTATCTCTCAATCCGATAATTCCGCTGCCTTCCTGGTCTCCCTCACAATCTCTGTAAACTTGCGTTGAAGCAAATCTCTGCCTCCTGGATCTTACTTTGAATCAAGTTCCATCCACCCATCGCCCGGGTGACCTCTATTTGTCGAATTCCTCTACAGCCGGCCTCTCCCTGTTATCCATCAACTCCACCAGCAGCCTTGCGATCCTCAGCAACCTCTGCACCCCTCGAATTCTAGAATCTTCCGCATCCTCAACCTTAATCACTCAGCAATCGACAGCCAGGCCTAGGCCCAAAGGTCTGGAATTCCCGCCCTCAAATATTCACAGATCCCTGAAGTCGGCAAAGCAGGTGAATAGGATGGTTCAGAAGGCATACGGGACACTTGCTGTCATCAGTCGTGGCATAGAGTATAAAAGCAAGGAGGTGATGTTGGAGCTGTACAAAGCGTTGATGAGCCCACAGCTGGAGTACTGTGTGCAGCTCTGGTCACCTCACTATAGGAAGGATGTGATTGCACTGGAGGGAATACAGAGGAGATTCACCAGGATGTTGCCTGGGATGGAGCGTTTGAGCGATGAGGAGAGACTGGATAGGCTTGGATTGTTTTCTCTAGAGCAGGGAAGGTTGACGGGGAATCTGGTGTTTAGAGTAGGGAGCAGCTGCTCCCTTTGGTTGAGGGGTCGAGCACAAGGGGGCGGAGTTTTAGGGTAACGGACAGCAGATTGAGAGGGGACTTGAGAAAATATTTTTTCACTCAGAGGATGGTGGGAATCTGGAATGCGCTGCCTGGGAAGATAGTGGGGGCCGGAAACATTACAACCTTTAAAAAATATTTATATAGAAACTAGAAGCAGGAGGAGGCCATTCGGCCCTTTGAGCCTGCTCCACCATTCATTATGATCATGGCTGATCATCCAATTCAATATCCTGATCCTCCCCTTCCCTCCCATATCCCTGGATCCCTTTAGCTCCAAGAGCTATATCTAATTTCTTCTTGAAATCAGACAATGTTTTGGCCTCAACTACTTTCTGTGGGAGTGAATTCCACACATTCACCACCCTCTGGGTGAAGAAATTTCTCCTCACCTCAGTTCTAAAAAGTTTACCCCTTATCCCCCAACTATCACCCCTAGTTCTGGACTCCCCCCATCATTGGGAATATTCTTTCTGAATCTACCCTGTCTAACCCTGTTAGAATTTTATAAATTTCTACGAGATCCCCTCTCACTCTTCTAAACTCCAGTGAATATTAGACCTGCCATCCCAGGAATCAGCCTGGTAAACCTTTGCTGTACTTCCTCTATGGCAAGGACATCCTTCCTCAGATAAGGACACCAAAACTGCACACAATATTTGGATGAGCACTTGAAACGTCATAACATTTAAGGAAATGGACAAGTGCAGGAAAATGGTATTAGCGCAACTTTAGTGGTGGATATTGTCGGTGCAGATTCGATGGGCTGAAGGGCCTTTACCGCGCTGTTTAAGGTTTATTTATTATTGTCACAAGTAGGCTTACATTAACACTGCAATGAAGTTACTGTGAAATTCCCCTAGTCGCCACACTCCGGCGTCTGTTCGGGTACACTGATGGAGAGTTTAGCACGGCCAATGCACCCTAACCAGCACATCTTTTGGACTGTGGGAGGAAACTGGAGCACCCGGAGGAAACCCACGCAGACATGGGGAGAACGTGCAGACTTCGCACAGACAGTGACCCAGCCAGGAATTGAACCCGGGTCCCTGGCGCTGTGAGGCAGCAGTGCTAACCTACTGTGCCACCGTGTTGCCCTTACGACTGTATGACTCTATAACCCCCCAAACTCTCCCCTCCTGTACGAAGCTCCGAACCCATTGCATTGACTGGGAATTTCGCCACCTGTCCCAGTATCTCCCTATCTGGTTCAATGGCAAGTCTTGTGTGCCAATTGTAAAGTGTCTTGGGACATTTTATTCGACCAAAGGTGCTATATAAATGCAAGTCGTTGTTATTATTGTGTCAGTATTAAAATTAACGTTGTTAGTCCCAAAGGATGGGAAGAGGAAAATCAGGGCAGAGTTCGCTCCCCTGAGAGATGTTTCTGTTTACAATCACGCTGTGAAGTATTCCCCTCCTATATACCAGGATAATAGATACCCTCACACTCACGCAGCAAGCAACATGGAACACGAAGAGGCCATTCAGCCCATCAATCCCACCACTTTTGCAACCTGCGGACAATCTATCTTAAGGTAGACTCGATCTTAGTTATTTAATACCCAAACCACGCTCTCTAACCCAGAACATAAGTTTAAGTTTATTTATTAGTGTCACAAGTACGGCTTACATTAACACTGCAATGAAGTTACTGTGAAAATCCACTAGTCGCCACACTCCGGTTCCTGTTCGGGTACACCGAGGGAGAATTTAGCACGGCCAATGTACCTGACCCGCATGTCTTTTGGACTGTGGGAGGAAACCAGAGCACCTGGAAGAAACCCACGCAGACACGGGGAGAACGTGCAGACTCTGCACAGACAGTGACCCAAGCCGGGAATCGAATCTGGGTCCCTGGCGCTTTGAGGCAGCAGCGCTAACCACTGTGCCACCGTGCCGCCCCGCACACCTCGTCAAATTAACAGGGCCTTAATTAAGTTAACAAGGGCATAAAAATAGGAATAAAGCATGGATTCACATGGCAGCGGATAGAATTGAAAAGTAGAAACATTACTTTGAACTTGGAGAGAGCTTTAATCAGAGAAGCTTGGTACTAGTTAAGAAAGCCCACCAACAGCTCTACGTTCTCAGAAGACGAAAGAAATTTGGCATGTCCGCTACGACTTTCACCAACTTTTACATAGAACATAGAACACTACAGCGCAGTACAGGCCCTTCGGCCCTCGATGTTGTGCCGACCAGTGGTACCAATCTAAAGCCCCTCTAATCTACACTATTCCAATATCATCCATATGTTTATCCAATAACCATTTGAATGCTCTTAATGTTGACGAGTCCACTACTGCTGCAGGCAGGGCATTCCACGCCCTTACTACTCTCTGAGTAAAGAACCTACCTCTGACATCTGTCCTATATCTCTCACCCCTCAATTTAAAGCTATGTCCCCTCGTGTTAGCCATCACCATCCGAGGAAAAAGGCTCTCACTGTCCACCCTATCTAATCTCTGATCATCTTGTATGCCTCTATTAAGTCACCTCTTAACCTTCTTCTCTCTAACAAAAACAACCTCAAGTCCCTCAGCCTTTCCTCATACGATCTTCCCACCATACCAGGCAACATCCTGGTAAGATGCACCATAGAAAGCATTCTTTCTAGTTGTATCACAGCTTGGTATGGCTCCTGCTCTGTCCAAGACCGCAAGAAACTACAAAAGGTCGTGAATGTAGCCCAATCCATCACGCAAATCAGCCTCCCATCCATTGACACTGTCTACACTTCCCGCTGCCTCGGCAAAGCAGCCAGCATAATCAAGGACCCTACGCACCCCGGACATTCTCTCTTCCACCTTCTTCCGTCGGGAAAAAGATACAAAAGTCTGAGGTCACGTACCAAGCGACTCAAGAACAGCTTCTTCCATCAGACTTTTGAATGGACCTACCTTGCATTAAGTTGATCTTTCTCTACACCCTAGCTATGACTGTAACACTACATTCTGCACTCTCTCCTTTCCTTCTCTATGAACGGTATGCTTTGTCTGTATAGCACGCAAGAAACAATACTTTTCACTGTATACTTACATGTGACAATAAATCAAATCTAAAACATGGTGCATGGTTTGTCTTCATTAGCAACGAAAGGTCAAAGTGCAAAAGAGCATTTATGAGGATGATGGAATCAAGAGGTGATAACTGGGCTTCTTTTCACTACAAGATCGAAGGTCATTGGTTGACTTGACAGGTCTTTCAGATTATGAAGGCGTTTGATAGGGTCATCCTGGAGGGGATGTTTCCATTGTGGGGAGTCCAGAACCAGGGGCCATGAATATTATCGAGTCTCTCACCTCCCATCTTTGCCCAGAGAGTGGTTCGAATGTGGAATTTATTTTGTTTTTAATTCATTCATGGGATATGGGCGTTGCCCGCTGCCCATCCCTCATTGACCTTTCACCTGAGTGTCTCGCTCAACCATTTCAGCGGGCAGTTGAGAGTCAACCACATTGCTGTGGCTCTGGAGTCACATGTAGGCCAGGCCGGGTAAGGATGGCAGATTTCCTTCCCTAAAGGGAACCAGATGGGTTTTTCCGACAATCGAGAATGGTTTCATGGTCACCATTAGACTTTAGGTTCCAGATCGTTTTTATTGAATTCAGATTTCACCATCTGCTGTGGTGGGATTCGAACCTGGGTCCCCAGAGCATTACCCTGGGTCTCTGGATTATTTGTCCAGCGACAATACTACTGTGCCACTGCCAGCTTAACCTTTGTGTTGCGAGCGGTGCTGAGGGGAGGGGTGGAGTGGAGTGCCTCCTGCTCCATTTTCTTTTTATTCAGTCATGGGACATGGGCGTCGCTGGTTGGCCAGCAATTATTGCCCATCCCTAGTTGCCTGAGGGCAGTTGAGAGTCAACCACATTGCTGTGGATCTGGAGTCACATGTAGGCCCGACCAGGTAAGGCTGGCAGATTTCCTTCCCTAAAGGACATTAGTGAACCAGATGGGTTTTTTTGGGACAATTGGCAAAGCACAAGAAGTGGTTTGAGGCTGGCTGTGTCTGACTTCAAGTCCCGTGCCCCACGTGAGGTGATCTCGTACAAACCTACAACACACTGAAAGGGAAAGGCAGGGTAGATGCTTCCCCTGCTCGGAGGAGTCTAGGACTCATCGTAAAATAAAGGGGAAGGCAGTTAGAACGGAGATGAGGAGAAATTCTTTTACTCGGGAGGTTGAGAATCTTTGGAATTCTGTATCCCAGAGGAAGCTCAGTCACTGAGTATGTTTACTGTAAAGATTGACAGGCTGCTAAATGTCAGTGACATAAAGGGATGTGGAGATAAGGTGGGGGAAAATGCACTGTGGTGGATGACCAGCAATGGTTGTATTGGATGGTGGAGCAGTCTCGATGGGCTGAATGGCCTACTCCTGCTCCTATTCCCTTTGTTAATCTTGCTCTGGAGGCGCGATGGGTGATACATTCACCCAGTTTGCAAACCTCGTTAAACCGATCGTCCTTTGTCCACCTCCATCTCTTTAACCTCCGCCCTTTCCCATCAGATTTTCTGAATCACGATTCCTTATTCTGTGCCCCAGAGTTTCCAGCTCTCTCTACGGGAGGGGAGTTTTCCCGTCCCGGCCGCCACAGGAATCAGGGTGGGCAGTGGTCTGGGGGTGGGAGCAGGCCATGACCTCGGGTGGGATTTTCCGGTTTTGGGATGAGTGCGGCCAGCAATTCCGCCCTTCGTCCTTGTCGGCAGAACTAGTCCGGTCTCGGTTTTCCCCAGCACTCCTTCACTGGGGGCGTGGATGCATTGAAAGGGATATTAGATCCTGTACCAGCTGAGGTTATTCAGGAAGACTCCACCTTCTCCGATCTCGCCCCGGGGCTGGGATTCTCTGACCTCACCCCAGGGCTGGGATTCTCCGACCTTGCCTCGGGGCTGGGATTCTCCGTCTCCGCCCCATGTCTGGGATTCTCCGACCTCACCCCGTGGCTGGGATTCTCCGACCTCACCCCGGGCTGAGATTCTCCGACCTTGCCTTGGGGCTGGGATTCTCCGACCTTGCCTCGGGGCTGGGATTCTCCGACCCTGGCCCGCGGCTGGGATTCTCCGACCTTGATGTGGAGATGCCGGCGTTGGACTGGGGTAAACACAGTAAGAAGTTTAACAACACCAGGTTAAAGTCCAACAGGTTTATTTGGTAGCAAAAGCCACACAAGCTTTCGAGGCTCTGAGCCCCTTCTTCAGGTGAGTGGGAATTCTGTTCACAAACAGAACTTATAAGACACAGACTCAATTTACATGAATAATGGTTGGAATGCGAATACTTACAACTAATCCAGTCTTTAAGAAACAAAACAATGGGAGTGGAGAGAGCATCAAGACAGGCTAAAAAGATGTGTATTGTCTCCAGACAAGACAGCCAGTGAAACTCTGCAGGTCCACGCAACTGTGGGAGTTACAAATAGTGTGACATAAATTCTGATTCTAGGATCGCATGATAAAGACTCAGGAGGAAAAAAGCAGAAATATTTATGTGAAATAGTGTGACATAAACCCAATATCCCGGTTGAGGCCGTCCTTGTGTGTGCGGAACCTGGCTATCAGTTTCTGCTCCGCGACTCTGCGCTGTCGTGTGTCGCGAAGGCCGCCTTGGAGAACGCTTCTGATATTCTGATATTCGGGTAAGCGTTCTCCAAGGCGACCTTCGCGACACACGACAGCGCAGAGTCGCGGAGCAGAAACTGATAGCCAGGTTCCGCACACACAAGGACGGCCTCAACCGGGATATTGGGTTTATGTCACACTATTTCACATAAATATTTCTGCTTTTTTCCTCCTGAGTCTTTATCATGCGATCCTAGAATCAGAATTTATGTCACACTATTTGTAACTCCCACAGTTGCGTGGACCTGCAGAGTTTCACTGGCTGTCTTGTCTGGAGACAATACACATCTTTTTAGCCTGTCTTGATGCTCTCTCCACTCCCATTGTTTTGTTTCTTAAAGACTGGATTAGTTGTAAGTATTCGCATTCCAACCATTATTCATGTAAATTGAGTCTGTGTCTTATAAGTTCTGTTTGTGAACAGAATTCCCACTCACCTGAAGAAGGGGCTCAGAGCCTCGAAAGCTTGTGTGGCTTTTGCTACCAAATAAACCTGTTGGACTTTAACCTGGTGTTGTTAAACTTCTTACTGTATTCTCCGACCTTGCCTTGGGGCTGGGATTCTCCGACCCTGCCCCACGGCTGGGATTCTCCGACCTCACCCTGGGCTGAGATTCTCCAACCTTGCCTTGGGGCTGGGATTCTCCAACCTCGCCCCAGGCTGGGATTCTCTGACCTCACCCCGGGCTGGGATTCTCCGACCTTGCCTCGGGGCTGGGATTCTCCGACCTTGCCTCGGGGCTGGGATTCTCCGACCCTGCCCCGCGGCTGGGATTCTCCGACCTTGCCTTGGGGCTGGGATTCTCCGACCTCACCCTGGGCTGAGATTCTCCAACCTTGCCTTGGGGCTGGGATTCTCCGACCTCACCCTGGGCTGGGATTCTCCGACCTTGCCTTGGGGCTGGGATTCTCCGACCTCACCCCGGGCTGAGATTCTCCAACCTTGCCTTGGGGCTGGGATTCTCCAACCTCGCCCCGGGCTGGGATTCTCTGACCTCACCCCGGGCTGGGATTCTCCGACCTTGCCTCGGGGCTGGGATTCTCCGATCTCACCCCGGGCTGGGATTCTCCGACCTTGCCTCGGGGCTGAGATTCTCCGACCTTGCCTTGGGGCTGGGATTCTCCGACCTTGCCTTGGGGCTGGGATTCTCCGACCTTGCCTCGGGGCTGGGATTCTCCGTCTCCGCCCCGTGGCTGGGATTCTCCGACCTCGCCCCGTGGCTGGGATTCTCCGACCCTGCCCCACGGCTGGGATTCTCCGACCTCACCCTGGGCTGAGATTCTCCAACCTTGCCTTGAGGCTGGGATTCTCCAACCTCGCCCCGGGCTGGGATTCTCTGACCTCACCCCGGGCTGGGATTCTCCGACCTCGCCCCGTGGCTGGGATTCTCCGACCTCGCCCCCGCGGCTGGGATTCTCCGACCTCGCCCCCGTGGCTGGGATTCTCCGACCTCGCCCCGGGCTGGGATTCTCCGACCTCGCCCCGGGCTGGGATTCTCCGACCTCGCCCCGTGGCTGGGATTCTCCGACCTCGCCCCGGGCTGGGATTCTCCGACCTCGCCCCCGCGGCTGGGATTCTCCGACCTCGCCCCGTGGCTGGGATTCTCCGACCTCGCCCCGTGGCTGGGATTCTCCGTCTCCGCCCCGTGGCTGGGATTCTCCGACCTCGCCCCGTGGCTGGGATTCTCTGGTTCCGTTGCAGTGAGTGGAGATTTGTCTAAACGCCAAACCAGAGAATTCCGGCCGCTATGTAAATGCAATGTTGTTACTGATGACCGTGAAACCATTGTCGATTGTCAGAAAAACCCATCTGGTTCACTAATATCCCTTTAGGGAAGGAAATCTGCTGCCCTTACCCGGTCTGGCCTACATATGACTCCAGAGCCACAGCAATGTGGTTGATTCTCAACTGCTCCCTGGAATGGCCGAGCGAGACACTCAGTTCAAGGGAAATTAGGGATGGGCAATAAATGGTGGCCCAGCCAGGGACGCCCATGTCCCACGAATGAATAAATAGAGGTTGATCTCAGAGTGGGGAAAGGAAACATTTAGTACCAGCTGCCTGGGGTTTATACTCCACACAGCCGCCACTCACATCTCCCACATACAAGAAAGCTTGATTCCGTGGAGTGACGTTGATGGATTATTGGCAGACAGTTAGCCAACTGCTAAATGTGTGTGTGCAAAAATCTAGACTCCGCTAAGATAAAAACACAATTCACGAGGTGGTCTCAAGGGAAAGGTTTGCAGCTATAAGCCCACACATGTGGGCTCTTCTTTGCTTTTTGTAACGGGATTCGATTTTCCAGCATCAAGTCTTGATGCTCAGTGACTTTTTACTTAACGTGAAGTCATGGAATCATAGAATCCCGACAGTGCAGAAGGAGGCCACTCGGCCCATCGAGTCTGCACCGACCACAATCCCACCCAGACCCTATTCCCATAACCCCACGCATTTACCCTAGCTAGTCCCCCTGACACTAAGGGGCAAGTTAGCATGGCCAATCCACCTAACCCACACATCTTTGGACTGTGGGAGGAAACCGGAGCACCCGGAGGAAACCCACGCAGACACGGGGAGAACGTGCAGACTCCACACAGACTGTGACCCAAGCCGGGAATCGAACCCCGGGTCCCTGGTGCTGTGAGGCAGCAGCGTTAACCACTGTGCCACCGTGCCACCCTCAACAAAAAAAAGAATATTCTTTCTACATTTATTCTCGGCTTGCTGTGCGACCTGTCTTATTCATGGGATGTGGGCGACACTGGCTGGCATCACTTTTGTTGCCCAAATCTAATTGCCCTTGAACTGAATGCCTTGCATTCCAGAGGACAGTTGAGAGTCAACCACATTGCTGTGGCTCTGGAGTCACATGTAGGCCAGACCGGGTGAGGACAGCAGATTTCCTTCCCTACAGGACGTTAGTGAACCAGATGGGCTGATGCGGGTGTTAACTCCATCACTTCATGCTTTTCTTTCAATCCCAGCCCATGTGAATGGTATTCGCGATCATACGTGCCCTTGTCATGTTTATGTGCTAAATGTCTGGGTCCAGTCCTGTCTACGAACCAAACCGCACGTCAGGAGGCCATTCTGCCCTCTATGCTAGCTCTTTAAAGGAGCTTTCCAATGAATCGCACTCCCCCCTCCCTCGCTCTCCTCCAATCACTCCCCCCTCCCTCACTCTCCTCCAATCACTCCCCCCTCCCTCGCTCCCCTCCAATCACTCCCCTCTCCCTCGCTCCCCTCCAATCACTCCCCCTCCCTCGCTCCCCTCCAATAACTCCCCTCTCCCTCGCTCCCCTCCAATCACTCCCCCCTCCCTCGCTCTCCTCCAATCACTCCCCCCTCCCTCGCTCCCCTCCAATCACTCCCCTCTCCCTCGCTCTCCTCCAATCACTCCCCTCTTCCTCGCTCTCCTCCTATCACTCCCCTCTCCCTCACTCTCCTCCAATCACTCCCCTCTCCCTCGCTCTCCTCCAATCACTCCCCTCTCCCTCGCTCTCCTCCAATCACTCCCCTCTCCCTCGCTCTCCTCCAATCACTCCCCTCTCCCTCGCTCTCCTCCAATCACTTTCCATTTTCACTTTTCCAATTCATTTTGAGCGTTATATTTGAATTTGCTTCCATTGCTGTTCCTTAGCCAATCACCTTCAATCGGTGACCCCTGGTTACTGACCCTCTGGTTAGACTGGTTACTGAGCCCCTGGTTACTGGTTAGATTGGTTATTGAGCCCCTGGTTACTGATCCTCAGCTTAGAATGGTTACTAAGCCCCTGGTTACTGACCCTCAAGTTAGACTGGTTACTGAGCCCCTGGTTACTGACTCCCTGGTTACTGACCCTCAGGTTAGACTGGTTACTGAGCTCCTGGTTACTGACCCTCAGGTTGGACTGGTTACTGAGCTCCTGGTTACTGACCCTCAGGTTAGACTGGTTACTGAGATCCTGGTTACTGATCCTCAGGTTAGACTGGTTACTGAGCCCCGAGTTACTGCCCACAGGTTAGACTGGTTACTGAGACTTGGGTTACTGGCACCCTGGTTACTGACCCTCAGGTTAGACTGGTTACTGAACCCCTAGTTACTGCCCACAGGTTAGACTGGTTACTGAGCCCCTGGTTACTGACTCCCTGGTTACTGACCCTCAGGTTAGACTGGTTACTGAACCCCTAGTTACTGCCCACAGGTTAGACTGGTTACTGAGATCCTGGTTACTGACCCTTAGGTTCGACCGGTTACTGAGCCCCTAGTTACTGCCCGCAGGTTAGACTGGTTACTGACTCCCTGGTTACTGACCCCCAGGTTAGACTGGTTACTGACTCCCTGGTTACAGACCCTCAGGTTAGACTGGTTACTGAGCCCCTGGTTACTGACCCTCAGATTAGACTGGTTACCGAGCCCCTGGTTACTGACCCTCAGGTTAGACTGGTTGCCGAGCCCCTGGTTACTGACCATCAGGTTAGACTGGTTACTGACTCCCTGGTTACTGACCCTCAGGTTAGACTGGTTACTGAGCCCCTGGTTACTGACTCCCTGGTTACTGACCCTCAGGTTAGACTGGTTACTGAACCCCTAGTTACTGCCCGCAGGTTAGACTGGTTACCGAGCCCCTGGTTACTGATCCTCAGGTTAGACTGGTTGCCGAGCCCCTGGTTACTGACCCTCAGGTTAGACTGGTTGCCAAGCCCCTGGTTACTGACCATCAGGTTAGACTGGTTACTGAGCCCCTGGTTACTGACCCTCAGGTTAGACTGATTACTGACTCCCTGGTTACTGACCCTCTGGTTAGGGAGGGTCATGTGATTGGGGGAATAATCCTGTGAGCTCTGGCGTTGCCCGTTTTTTACTCCATTTTTTATCCTGATTCACGGCTCAGAATCGCTTTATCCTGGAGCCTTTACTCCGTGCAGCATCCTTGGAGCCATTTTTGGGGAAGGATTGATGACAGAATGTTAGGAAAATCCTCGATAAAAAGAAGTAGCCGGAGGCACCCAGGGTAGAACTGGGCCCTCAACATAGCGAGCGGCCTGGGGATCAGGGCTCGGGGCCCTCAACATAGTGAGTGGCCTGGGGATCAAGTTCCAGGCCCTCAACATAGTGAGCGGCCTGGGGATCAGGCTCCGGGCCCTCAACATAGTGAGTGGCCTGGGGATCAAGTTCCAGGCCCTCAACATAGTGAGCGGCCTGGGGATCAGGCTCCGGGCCTTCAACATAGTGAGTGGCCTGGGGATCAAGTTCCAGGTCCTCAACATAGCGAGCGGACTGGGGATCAGGCTACGGGCCCTCAGGAAGGTGAGCAGCCTGGGGATCGGACTCCGGGCCCTCAGGATGGCAAGCAGCCTGAGGATCAGCCTCTGGGCCCTCAACATAGTGAGCGGCCTGGGGATCAGGGCTCCGGGCCTTCAGGATAGCGAGCCGCCTGGGAAGCAAGCTCCAGGCCTTCAACATGGTGAGCAGCCTGGGGATCAGGGCTCCAGGCCTTCAGGATAGCGAGCCGCCTGGGAAGCAAGCTCCAGGCCTTCAACATGGTGAGCAGCCTGGGGATCAGGGCTCCAGGCCTTCAGGATAGCGAGCCGCCTGGGAAGCAAGCTCCAGGCCTTCAACATGGTGAGCAGCCTGGGGAGCAGGGTCCGGGCCCTCAGGATGGCAAGCAGCCTGAGGATCAGCCTCTGGGCCCTCAACATAGTGAGCGGCCTGGGGATCAGGGCTCCGGGCCTTCAGGATAGCGAGCCGCCTGGGAAGCAAGCTCCAGGCCTTCAACATGGTGAGCAGCCTGGGGATCAGGGCTCCAGGCCTTCAGGATAGCGAGCCGCCTGGGAAGCAAGCTCCAGGCCTTCAACATGGTGAGCAGCCTGGGGAGCAGGGTCCGGGCCCTCAGGATGGCGAGCAGCCTGGGAAGCAAGCTCCAGGCCTTCAACATGGTGAGCAGCCTGGGGATCAGGCTCCGGGCCCTCAGGATGGCGAGTTGATAAGGAGCAGGCTCTGGGCCCTCAGGATAGCGAGTTGATAAGGAGCAGGCTCCGGGCCCTCAGGATGGCGAGTTGATAAGGAGCAGGCTCTGGGCCCTCAGGATGGCAAGTTGATGGAGATCAGGCTCCGGGCCCTCAGGATGGCGAGTTGATAAGGAGCAGGCTCTGGGCCCTCAGGATGACAAGTTGATGGGGATTGGGCTCCAGGCCCCCAGGATGGTGAGTTGATGGGGAGAAGGCTCCGGGCTCTCAGGATGGCGAGTTGATGGGGATTGGGCTCCGGGTCCTCAGGATGCAAATCTTTGTCTCGTCACTGGACGCAGGTGAGGTCCCAGAGGATTGGAGGATAGCTAATGTGGTCCCGTTATTTAAGAAGGGTAGGAAGGATAACCCGGGAAATTATAGGCCGGTGAGCTTGACGTCCGTGGTGGGGAAGTTGTTGGAGAAGATTCTTAGAGATAGGATGTATGCGCATTTAGAAAGGAATAAACTCATTAACGATAGTCAGCATGGTTTTGTGAGAGGGAGGTCATGCCTCACTAACCTGGTGGAGTTTTTTGAAGAAGTGACCAAAATGGTTGACGAGGAAAGGGCCATGGATGTTGTCTATATGGACTTTAGTAAAGCGTTTGACAAAGTCCCTCATGGTAGGCTGGTGAAAAAGGTTGGATCTCATGGGATAAAGGGGGAGGTGGCTAGATGGGTGGAGAACTGGCTTGGTCACAGAAGACAGAGGGTGGTAGTGGAAGGGTCTTTTTCCGGCTGGAGGCCTGTGACTAGTGGTGTTCCGTAGGGCTCTGTATTGGGACCTCTGCTGTTTGTGATTTATATAAATGATCTGGAAGAAGGTGTAACTGGGGTGATCAGTAAGTTTGCGGACGACACAAAATTGGCAGGACTTGCAGATAGTGAGGAGCATTGTCAGAAGCTACAGAAGGATATAGATAGGCTGGAAATTTGGGCAAAGAAATGGCAGATGGAGTTCAATCCTGATAAATGCGAAGTGATGCATTTTGGTAGAAATAATGTAGGGAGGAGCTATATGATAAATGGCAGAACCATAAAGGGTGTAGATACACAGAGGGACCTGGGTGTGCAAGTCCACAGATCCTTGAAAGTGACGTCACAGGTGGAGAAGGTGGTGAAGAAGGCATATGGCATGCTTGCCTTTATAGGACGGGGCATAGAGTATAAAAGTTGGGGTCTGATGTTGCAGATGTATAGAACGTTGGTTCGGCCGCATCTGGAATACTGCGTCCAGTTCTGGTCGCCACACTACCAGAAGGACGTGGAGGCTTTGGAGAGAGTACAGAGGAGGTTTACCAGGATGTTACCTGGTATGGAGGGGCTTAGTTATGAGGAGAGATTGGGTAAACTGTTCTTCCTGGAAAGACGGAGGATGAGGGGAGACTTAATAGAGGTGTATAAAATTATGAAAGGCATAGATAGGGTGAACGGTGGGAAGCTTTTCCCCAGGTCGGTGGTGACGTTCACGAGGGGTCATAGGTTCAAGGTGAAGGGGGGGAGGTTTAACACAGATATCAGACAGACATATTTTACACAGAGGGTGGTGGGGGCCTGGAATGCGCTGCCAGGCAAGGTGGTGGAGGCGGACACACTGGGAACGTTTTAGACTTATCTAGACTGCCATATGAACGGAGTGGGAATGGAGGGATACAAAAGAATGGTCTAGTTTGGACCAGGGAGCGGCACGGGCTTGGAGGGCCGAAGGGCCTGTTCCTGTGCTGTATTGTTCTTTGTTCTTTGTTTGTTCTTTGATGGCAAGTCGATTTGGATCAGGCTCTGGGCTCTCAGG
Organism: Mustelus asterias; assembly: GCF_964213995.1. NCBI lineage: Eukaryota > Metazoa > Chordata > Chondrichthyes > Carcharhiniformes > Triakidae > Mustelus > Mustelus asterias. The sequence goes on from NW_027592186.1 coordinate 52,519, forward strand.
ATGGCAAGTTGATGAAGATTGGGCTCTGGACCCTCAGGATGGCAAGTCGATGGGGAGCAGGCTCCGGGCCCTCAGGATGGCGATTTGATGGCATTGGGCTCCAGGCCCTCAGGATGGTGAGTTGATGGGGATCAGGCTCCGGGTCCTCAGGATGGCAAGCTGATGGGGTCAGGTTCCGGGCCCTCAGGATGGCGAGTTGATGAGGATTGGGCTCTGGACCCTCAGGATGGCGAGTCGATGGGGAGCAGGCTCCGGGCCCTCAGGATGGCGAGCTGATGGGGATCAGGCTCCGGGCCCTCAGGAAAGTGAGTTGATGGGGATTGGGCTCCGGGCTCTCAGGATGGCGAGCTGATGGGGAGCAGGCTCCGGGCCCTCAGGATGGCAAGTTGATGGGGATCAGGCTCCGGGCCCTCAGGAAAGTGAGTTGATGGGGATTGGGCTCTGGGCTCTCAGGATGGTGAGTTGATGGGGAGCAGGCTCCGGGCCCTCAGGATGGTGAGTTGATGGGGATTGGGCTCCAGGCCCTCAGGAAAGTGAGTTGATGGGGATTGGGCTCTGGACCCTCAGGATGGCAAGTCGATGGGGAGCAGGCTCCGGGCCCTCAGGATGGCGAGTTGATGGGGATTGGGCTCCAGGCCCTCAGGATGGTGAGTTGATGGGGATCAGGCTCCGGGCCCTCAGGAAAGCGAGTTGATGGGGATTGGGCTCTGGACCCTCAGGATGGCAAGTCGATGGGGAGCAGGCTCCGGGCCCTCAGGATGGCGAGTTGATGGGGATTGGGCTCCAGGCCCTCAGGATGGTGAGTTGATGGGGATCAGGCTCTGGGTCCTCAGGATGGCAAGCTGATGGGGTCAGGTTCCGGGCCCTCAGGATGGCGAGTTGATGAGGATTGGGCTCCGGGCCCTCAGGATAGCGAGCTGATGGGGAGCAGGCTCCGGGCTCTCAGGATGGTGAGTTGATGGGGAGCAGGCTCTGGGCCCTCAGGATGGCGAGTTGATGGGGAGCAGGCTCCGGGCCCTCAGGATGGTGAGTTGATGTGGATCAGGCTCCGGGCCCTCAGGATGGTGAGTTGATGGGGATTGGGCTCCGGGCCCTCAGGATAGCGAGTTGATGAGAATTGGGCTCCAGGCCCTCAGAATGGCGAGTTGATGGGGAGCAGGCTCCGGGCCCTCGGGATGGTGAGTTGATGGGGAGCGGGCTCCGCTCCGCCCGGAGCCTGACCCCATCAGCTCGCAATCCTGAGGACCCGGAGCCTGATCCCCATCAACTCACCATCCTGAGGGTCCAGAGCCCAATCCTCATCAACTCGCTATCCTGAAGGCCTGGAGCCCAATCCCCATCAACTCACCATCCTGAGGGCCCGGAGCCCAATCCCCATCAACTCACCGTCCTGAGGGTCCAGAGCCCAATCCTCATCAACTCGCCATCCTGTGAGCCCAGAGCCTCCGGGCTCCGGGCTCTCAGGATGGCGAGTTGATGGGGATCAGGCTTCGGGCCCTCAGGGAAGTAAATTGATGGGGATTGGGCTCCGGGCCCTCAGGATGGCGAGTTGATGGGGAGCGGGCTCCGGACTCTCAGGATGGCGAGTTGATGGGGATCAGGCTTCGGGCTCTCAGGATGGGAAGATGTTTTTGCTTCTTTCTGGATCGACAGTCATGGGGCAGCAGTGTTGGTTAATAAGAATCTGCCTAAAAGCTGCGTGGGAGACAAAAGGAGTCGGTATGTGTTTGTCAAAGAGTTGGTTTATGGGGAGAATGTTTTGATAATGAATGTTTATGGTCCCCCTAATTATCGCCTGGACTTTATCACTAAGGTCTTTCTGGGCCTTGCTGAACTGGCCTCCGATTAATCATTTATTGCTGGTGATTTTAATTGTCATATAATCCCTACAGTACAGAAGAAGGCCATTTGACCCATCGAGTCTGTACCAACCACAATCCCACCCAGGCCCTATTCCCATAATCCCACTCATTTACCCTGCTAATCCTCTTGACACTAGCGTCAATTTAGCATAGCCAATCACCCCAACCTGCACATCTTTGGAGTGTGGGAGGAAACCGGAGCAGACGGAGGAAACCCACGCAGACACGGGGAGAACTTGCAGGCTCCACACAGACAGTGACCCAAGCCGGGAATCGAACCCGGGTCCCTGGCACTGTGAGGCAGCAGTGCTAACTGTGCCACCGTGCCGCCAATTGACATCTTAACCCACTAATTGATAAACTCCTAGTTACGGGAAACCCTCTGACAGCAGGTTGGGGCATTGGTCTCAGCTGGTGAAGAGATGGGTTGCTTGGATAAATGGAGACGTTTGCATCCCAAGGGTAAAGAGTTCACTTTTATGGACCCCTTATTTGTGTTACGATTGGCTATTTTTTTTGTTCCAAAGACGAACCTTCAGTCGGTTCCCTCTGACCACACTCCAGTTTTTTTTAGAATTTCTTCTCACGCTCCCAGGTCCCGGAGATCTGCCTAAAAGCTGCGTGGGAGACAAAAGGAGTCGGTATGTGTTTGTCAAAGGGTTGGTTTATGGGGAGAATGTTTTGATAATGAATGTTTATGGTCCCCCTAATTATTGCCCGGACTTTATCACTAAAGTCTTTCTGGGCCTTGCTGAACTGGCCTCCGATTAATCATTTATTGCTGGTGATTTTAATTGTCATATAATCCCTAGATTACAGAAGAAGGCCATTCGACCCATCCATAAAATGCTAGGCCGGAATTTTACCGCCCAGCCTACCACGGGAATCGGAGCAGGGGAAGGGTGGAGCATGGGAAGGTCCGTTAACCTCGGATTGGATTTTACGGTTTCCGGATGAGCGAGGTTTGGAAATTCCCCCGAGGTCTCTTTACTTAAAGAGTATTATTTCTTCTCGGACTCCATAGAATCTCTACAGTACAGAAGGAGGCCATTCGGCCCATCGAGTCTGTACTGTACTGACTACAATCCCACCCAGGCCCTACCCCGTAACCCCATGCATTTGCCCCACCAATCCCCCTACCTAGCACTGGTGTCAACTTACTATGGCCACTCAACCTAATCCGCACATCTTTGGACTGTGGGAGGAAACCGGAGCACTCGGAGGAAACCCATGCAGACACGGGGAGAACGTGCAGACTCCGCACAGACAGTGACCCAAGCCAGGAATCGAACCCAGGTCTCTGGCGCTTGAGGCAGCAGTGCTAACCACTGTGCCACCGTGTTTGAGGTAATTCTTTTTCTGTTTTGAGCACTTCTATTCTGTGGGAGATCCAGTAAGGAGTCTCACAACACCAGGTTAAAGTCCAACAGATTTATTTGGTAACCTGGTGTTGTGAGACTACTTACTGTGCCTACCCCAGTCCAACGCCGGCAACTCCACATCTGTGGGAGATCTGCAAGGCCTTTGTCCAGAAGTCTGAACATCTCATTCGAGGCTAGAAAGAGGTGTCGGTTGATGGGAACAGCAGTGTCAGTTGGAGGTCCGGTGTGCTGAATTGGAGAGGGAGTCCGATCGGAATTCTTGCCAAGCGGAGTTGAAGGGGGTTGGCGTAGTTCGGGCAGCACTGGGTTCCTTGTTGACCCAGCGTGCAGTGAGGAGTTTGAGGTTTCCTAAGCAGAAGTTGGATGAACTTGGGAATAAACCGAGTAGGTATCTGACTTTTCTTACTGGGGTAGGCGGCACAGTGGTTGGCACCGCTACCTCACAGTGACAAGGACCCGGGTTCGATTCCTGGCTTGGGTCACTGTTTGTGTGGAGTCTGCACGTTCTCCCCGTGTCTGTGTGGGTTTCCTCCGGGTGCTCCGGTTTCCTCCCACAGTCCAAAGATGTGTGGGTTAGGTGGATTGGCCATGCTAAATTGCCCCTTAGTGTCAGGGGGATCAGCAGGGTAAATATGTGGGGTTATGCGGATAGGGCCTTGGTGGGATTGTGGTCGGTGCAGACTCAATGGGTCGAATGGCCTCCTTCTGCACTGTAGGGATTCTATGATTCTCTGAATTCCTGACTTGTTTACTCCGAGCTAAATCGATACATTCAGTAAAGCTTGGGACCCTTTTCTTAAAGTTCTGGGCTCCGCATTGTTTACCCCTGTGAGGTTTTCCATAAGTCCTGGAGCTCTGTCACCTGTTGTCCTGTGAGCTAGGTTATGCGCCGCTGAACCAGGTGTGGCTGCACCCTGTTGTCCTGCTATCTCTTCATCCTTTGATGTACCCTTTCATTACTTGTATGATGGGAGACACAGGATACAATGGATAACCCAAACTAACTGAATTGGTGACTTGTTTCTCTGTCTCCTCATATTTGTATTTGTTTGAAAATGATCTTGCCGTACTGTACCAAACTCCAAGAGTTTGTTGTGTTTTTTTATACAAAATGAAACAATCTTCAATAAAAATATAATTTTAAAAACTCTGGTTATACTGGTTACTAAGCCTCAGGTTAAACTGGTTACTGACTCACAAGTTTGATTGACTGTTGACTCTCTGGTTAAACTGGTTACTGACCCTCTGGTTAAACTGATTACCGACCCTCTGACCCTCTGGTTAAACTGGTTACCGGCCCTCTGGTTAGACTGGTTGCTGACCCTCTGGTTAAACTGATTACCGACCCTCTGACCCTCTGGTTAAACTGGTTACCGGCCCTCTGGTTAGACTGGTTGCTGACCCTCTGGTTACTGACCCTCAGGTTAGACTGGTTACTGACCCTCAGGTTAAACTGGTTACTGACTCTCAGGTTAAACTGGTTACTGACCCTCAGGTTAAACTGGTTACCGACCCTCTGGTTAGACTGGTTACTGACCCTCTGGTTACTGACCCTCAGGTTAGACTGGTTACTGACCCTCAGGTTAAACTGGTTACTGACCCTCTGGTTAAACTGGTTACTGACTCTCAGGTTAAACTGGTTACCGACCCTCTGGTTAGACTGGTTACTGACCCTCTGGTTACTGACCCTCAGGTTAGACTGGTTACTGACCCTCAGGTTAAACTGGTTACTGACTCTCAGGTTAAACTGGTTACTGACCCTCAGGTTAGACTGGTTACCGACCCTCTGGTTAGACTGGTTACTGACCCTCTGGTTACTGACCCTCAGGTTAAACTGGTTACTGACCCTCAGGTTAAACTGGTTACTGACCCTCTGGTTACTGACCCTCAGGTTAAATTGGTTACTGACCCTCTGGTTACTGACACTCAGGTTAAACTGGTTACTGACTCTCTGCCGAGACTGCTTACTGACCCTCTGGTCAGACTGGTTACTGACCCTGGTTGCTGACTCTCTGGTTACTGACCCTCAGGATAAACTGGTTACCGATCCTCTGGTTAGACTGGTTACCGACTGGTTGTTGACTCTGCTTCCTGACCCTCTGGTTTTTGATTTGATTTTGATTTGATTTATTATTGTCACATGTATTAGTATACAGTGAAAAGTATTGTTTTTTGCACGCTATACAGACAAAGCATACCGTTCATAGAGAAGGAAAGGAGAGAGTGCAGAATGTAGTGTTACAGTCATAGCTGGGGTGTAGAGAAAGATCAACTTAATGCGAGGTCGGTCCATTCAAAAGTCTGATTTTTAAAATTTATTATTCGTTCGTGGGACATGGGCGTCGCTGGTTGGCCAGTATTTATTGCCCATCCCTAGTTGCCCGAGGGCAGTTGAGAGTCAACCACGTTGCTGTGACTCTGGAATCATACGTAGGCCAGACCGGGTAAGGACGGCAGATTTCCTTCCCTAAAGGGAACCAGATGGTTTTTCCGACAATCGACAATGGTTTCATGGTTATCAGTAGATTTTTAATTCCAGATATTTTTTTAAATTGAATTCAAATTCCACCATCTGCCGTGGCGGGATTCGAACCCGGGTCCCCAGAACATTAGCTGAGCTTCTGGATTAATAGTCTCGCGATAATACCATTGGGTCATCGCCTCCCTGACGGCAGCAGGGAAGAAGCTGTTCTTGGGTCGGTCGGTACGTGACCTCAGACTTTTGTATCTTTTTCCCCGAAGGAAGAAGGTGGAAGAGAGAATGTCCAGGGTGAGTGGGGTCCTTGATTATGCTGGCTGCTTTTCCGAGGCAGCGGGAAGTGTAGACAGAGTCAATGGAAACTGGTTACTGACCCTCTGGTTAAACTGGTTACTGACCCTCTGGTTACTGACCCTCTGGTTAAACTGGTTACTGATCCTCTGGTTACTGACCCTCTGGTTAAACTGGTTCTGACCCTCTGGTTAAACTGGTTACTGACCCTCTAGTTACTGGCTCTCTGGTTAAACTGGTTACTGACCCTCTGGTTACTGACCCTCTGGTTTCTGATCCCTTTATTACTGACCCTCTGGAAACAGTTCCTCTTGCTTCCTGTACCAGAACATGACTGTTCTGGTCGGTACGTGACCTCAGACTTTTGTATCTTTTTCCCCGATGGAAGAAGGTGGAAGAGAGAATGTCCGGGGTAAATACATGGGGGTTACATGGATAGGGCCTGGGTGGGATTATTGTTGGTGCAGGCTCGATGGGCCAAATGGCCTCCTTCTGTAGGGATTCTATGATTCTATGAATTCATGACTTGTTTACTCCGAGCTAAATCGATACATTCAGTAAAGCTTGGGACCCTTTTCTTAAAGTTAGCTGATAGGTTAAAACCAAAGGGACAAGAAGAGGCCATTCAGCCCTTTGCATTCTGCTATTCATTCAGTTTATTGCTGAGCTCTATCTCTCCTCCTGTCTTTACTTCATATCCCTTGATACCATTACAATCCACTCACAATATTACAATACCATTGCAATATTACAATACCATCACAATACCATCGCAATATTACAATCCCATTGCAATATCACAATACTATCACAATATTTTGTTACCATAGCAATATTATATTATAATATTCTACTATACCATAGCAGTATTGCAATACCATCACAATATTACAATACTATTGCAGTATACCATCACAACAGTACTGTACCATTGCAATATTACAATACCATCACAATATTGGTACCATTGCAATATTTCCAATACGAGTGCAATATCGCGAGGCCATCTCAATATCACAATACTATCACATTATACCATAGCAATATACTATTGTAATATTACAATACCATTTCAATATCACAATATTATTGCAATATTATAACATTGCAATATCACAATACCATCGCAATATTACACTACCATTGCAAGATTACAATACTATTGCAATATTATGATACTATCGCAACATACCATCGCTATATTACACTACCATTGCAATATCACAGTACTAGTGCAATATCATACCATCACAATAGCATTGCTATATTACAATAATATTGCAATATTATGATACCATAGCAGTATTACAATACCATTTCAATTTTACGATGCATTGCAATCTTGAAAGCTTCAATGGACTCTAGACATTCACGTCTTTTGGGGAGAGGTTCCGGATTTAATCGCTCCAAACCCATTTCTTGCGGTAACGTCCTGAAGGCCCGCTGTCCCACTCTCCGGAATTGAGCGGCTGGAGGGATCCCGATGTCAGGAGAGTGTTCACAGGAAGAGAAACAAGTAACGCCGGACCAATGACCCCCTCCGCCGCCCCCCCCCCTCCCCCCGTCAAGGAGGTCAGACTGCGTGGAGGGCAAGACGACCCCATGGCGAGATGGCGACACCTCCCTCTCTCCCGTTCAGGGAGGGCGAGCGAGGGAGAGGGAGACAGCATTCGGGCCCCGACTTCATCAGCCATCCCGCTGCCGGCCACGGATAGAAGTCTGGATACAAAGGAAGCGAGAGGAACGCTGTCAACAACGGAAGAAATCAGTCAAAACACAATATTGTCAGGTGGACTGGTTTTTATTTGAAATTTACGGATGGTAATTGGACTCATAAGAAAATTGTTTTCCTTCGCAACGACTGAACTCAATCGACATCTTTTTGTACAGAAACAAAATGTGAAATCAGCAAGGAAACGACCACAAAGTACAACATATTTCAACCACATTGGAATTACCGCATTCATGATGTAAAAAGGCTGCTACGTTTTCTTGCTAACACCCAGAAATAATATCAACCAAAGTTAGATAGATTTAAAAAAAGACATGAAAACCACTATTTACAGAAATGGCTAAAAGTCCGTGTAACTGTGGAGTGGGCGGATTCCGTCACTTCTTTCTGGAGGCCGCTTTCTTGACGTTGCTTTTGGCTTTCGGTTTGCTGTTTTTCGTCTGCTTTGCCTTCCTCTTCACCGGCTTGGCCTTGGCCGGCTTGGCTTTCTTGGCGCTCCTGGGGGCTGCCGCCTTCTTGACCGCCTTCTTGGCCTGCCCTTTCTTGGCCTTGGCCGGGGGCTTGGCCACCTTCTTGGGCTTGGCCGCCTTCCTGGGCGAGGCGACCTTCTTGACGGGCTTCCTGGCCTTCCTGGTGGCCGCCACCGCCCCCGCCGCCGCAGCCTTCCGGGGCTCCTCGCCCTTGGACAGCTTGAAGGAGCCCGAGGCGCCGACGCCCTTGGTCTTCTCCAGCACCCCTTTGGCCACCAGCCTGACCAGGGACAGCTTGATCTGGCCATCGGCGCCCTCGGCGAGCTGGTAGCGGCTCTTGACCAGCTTCTGGATGGCCTGGCGGGAGAGGCCGCCCCGGCCGCTGGAGCCCGCCACCACCTCCACGATCATCTCGGAGTACTTGGGGTGGTTGGCGGGCTTGCGGGGGGCCCGGGCGCGTTTGGGTTTGGCGCTGGAGGTCTCAGTCATGGCTGGATGGTGGGGTGGGTGGGTTTTCTGGTCAGTAGCAGGGCTTTGAGCAGTGCAATGGCTGCACCAGGCTGGATCCTGTGCCTTCCTGGTCTATTCTGAAGGCTCTGGGACGGAG
>NW_027592187.1:0-55000 GCF_964213995.1 Mustelus asterias
GTCCCCCGGGCGCTGGGCTCCGTCCCCGGGGCGCTGGCTCCCGTCCCGGGCGCTGGCTCTGTCCCCGGGCGCTGGCTCTGTCCCCGGGCGCTGGCTCTGTCCCCGGGCGCTGGCTCTGTCCCCGGGCGCTGGCTCTGTCCCGGGCGCTGGCTCTGTCCCCGGGCGCTGGCTCTGTCCCCGGGCGCTGGCTCTGTCCCCGGGCGCTGGCTCTGTCCCCGGGCGCTGGCTCTGTCCCCGGGCGCTGGCTCTGTCCCCGGGCGCTGGCTCTGTCCCCGGGCGCTGGCTCTGTCCCCGGGCGCTGGCTCTGTCCCCGGGCGCTGGCTCTGTCCCCGGGCGCTGGCTCTGTCCCCGGGCGCTGGCTCTGTCCCCGGGCGCTGGCTCTGTCCCCGGGCGCTGGCTCTGTCCCCGGGCGCTGGCTCTGTCCCCGGGCGCTGGCTCTGTCCCCGGGCGCTGGCTCTGTCCCCGGGCGCTGGCTCTGTCCCCGGGCGCTGGCTCTGTCCCCGGGCGCTGGCTCTGTCCCCGGGCGCTGGCTCTGTCCCCGGGCGCTGGCTCTGTCCCCGGGCGCTGGCTCTGTCCCCGGGCGCTGGCTCTGTCCCCGGGCGCTGGCTCTGTCCCCGGGCGCTGGCTCTGTCGCCGGGCGCTGGCTCTGTCCCCGGGCGCTGGCTCTGTCCCCGGGCGCTGGCTCTGTCCCCGGGCGCTGGCTCTGTCCCCGGGCGCTGGCTCTGTCCCCGGGCGCTGGCTCTGTCCCCGGGCGCTGTGTCTGTCCCCGGGCGCTGGCTCTGTCCCCGGGCGCTGGCTCTGTCCCCGGGCGCTGGCTCTGTCCCCGGGCGCTGGCTCTGTCCCCGGGCGCTGGCTCTGTCCCCGGGCGCTGGGCCTGTCCCCGGGCGCTGGGCCTGTCCCCGGGCGCTGGGCCTGTCCCCGGGCGCTGGGCCTGTCCCCGGGCGCTGGGCCTGTCCCCGGGCGCTGGGCCTGTCCCCGGGCGCTGGGCCTGTCCCCGGGCGCTGGGCCTGTCCCCGGGCGCTGGGCCTGTCCCCGGGCGCTGGGCCTGTCCCCGGGCGCTGGGCCCGTCCCCGGGCGCTGGGCCCGTCCCCGGGCGCTGGGCCCGTCCCCGGGCGCTGGGCCCGTCCCCGGGCGCTGGGCCCGTCCCCGGGCGCTGGGCCCGTCCCCGGGCGCTGGGCCCGTCCCCGGGCGCTGGGCCCGTCCCCGGGCGCTGGGCCCGTCCCCGGGCGCTGGCACCGTCCCCGGGCGCTGGCTCCGTCCCCGGGCGCTGGCTCCGTCCCCGGGCGCTGGCTCCGTCCCCGGGCGCTGGCTCCGTCCCCGGGCGCTGTGTCTGTCCCCGGGCGCTGTGTCTGTCCCCGGGCGCTGGCTCTGTCCCCGGGCGCTGGCTCTGTCCCCGGGCGCTGGCTCTGTCCCCGGGCGCTGGCTCTGTCCCCGGGCGCTGGCTCTGTCCCCGGGCGCTGGCTCTGTCCCCGGGCGCTGTGTCTGTCCCCGGGCGCTGTGTCTGTCCCCGGGCGCTGGCTCTGTCCCCGGGCGCTGGCTCTGTCCCCGGGCGCTGGCTCTGTCCCCGGGCGCTGGCTCTGTCCCCGGGCGCTGTGTCTGTCCCCGGGCGCTGGCTCTGTCCCCGGGCGCTGGCTCTGTCCCCGGGCGCTGGCTCTGTCCCCGGGCGCTGGCTCTGTCCCCGGGCGCTGGCTCTGTCCCCGGGCGCTGGCTCTGTCCCCGGGCGCTGTGTCTGTCCCCGGGCGCTGGCTCTGTCCCCGGGCGCTGGCTCTGTCCCCGGGCGCTGGCTCTGTCCCCGGGCGCTGGCTCTGTCCCCGGGCGCTGTGTCTGTCCCCGGGCGCTGGCTCCGTCCCCGGGCGCTGGCTCCGTCCCCGGGCGCTGGCTCCGTCCCCGGGCGCTGGCTCCGTCCCCGGGCGCTGGCTCCGTCCCCGGGCGCTGGCTCTGTCCCCGGGCGCTGGCTCTGTCCCCGGGCGCTGGCTCTGTCCCCGGGCGCTGGCTCTGTCCCCGGGCGCTGGCTCTGTCCCCGGGCGCTGGCTCTGTCCCCGGGCGCTGGCTCTGTCCCCGGGCGCTGGCTCTGTCCCCGGGCGCTGGCTCTGTCCCCGGGCGCTGGCTCTGTCCCCGGGCGCTGGCTCTGTCCCCGGGCGCTGGCTCTGTCCCCGGGCGCTGGCTCTGTCCCCGGGCGCTGGCTCTGTCCCCGGGCGCTGGCTCTGTCCCCGGGCGCTGGCTCTGTCCCCGGGCGCTGGCTCTGTCCCCGGGCGCTGGCTCTGTCCCCGGGCGCTGGCTCTGTCCCCGGGCGCTGGGCCTGTCCCCGGGCGCTGGGCCTGTCCCCGGGCGCTGGGCCTGTCCCCGGGCGTGGCTCTGTCCCCGGGCGCTGGGCCTGTCCCCGGGCGCTGGGCCTGTCCCCGGGCGCTGGGCCTGTCCCCGGGCGCTGGGCCTGTCCCCGGGCGCTGGGCCTGTCCCCGGGCGCTGGGCCTGTCCCCGGGCGCTGGGCCCGTCCCCGGGCGCTGGGCCCGTCCCCGGGCGCTGGGCCCGTCCCCGGGCGCTGGGCCCGTCCCCGGGCGCTGGGCCCGTCCCCGGGCGCTGGGCCCGTCCCCGGGCGCTGGGCCCGTCCCCGGGCGCTGGGCCCGTCCCCGGGCGCTGGGCCCGTCCCCGGGCGCTGGGCCCGTCCCCGGGCGCTGGGCCCGTCCCCGGGCGCTGGGCCCGTCCCCGGGCGCTGGGCCCGTCCCCGGGCGCTGGCTCCGTCCCCGGGCGCTGGCTCCGTCCCCGGGCGCTGGCTCCGTCCCCGGGCGCTGTGTCCGTCCCCGGGCGCTGGCTCCGTCCCCGGGCGCTGGCTCCGTCCCCGGGCGCTGTGTCCGTCCCCGGGCGCTGGCTCCGTCCCCGGGCGCTGGCTCCGTCCCCGGGCGCTGGCTCCGTCCCCGGGCGCTGGCTCCGTCCCCGGGCGCTGGCTCCGTCCCCGGGCGCTGGCTCCGTCCCCGGGCGCTGGCTCCGTCCCCGGGCGCTGGCTCCGTCCCCGGGCGCTGGCTCCGTCCCCGGGCGCTGGCTCCGTCCCCGGGCGCTGGCTCCGTCCCCGGGCGCTGGCTCCGTCCCCGGGCGCTGGCTCTGTCCCCGGGCGCTGGCTCTGTCCCCGGGCGCTGGCTCTGTCCCCGGGCGCTGGCTCTGTCCCCGGGCGCTGGGCCTGTCCCCGGGCGCTGGGCCTGTCCCCGGGCGCTGGCTCTGTCCCCGGGCGCTGGCTCTGTCCCCGGGCGCTGGGCCTGTCCCCGGGCGCTGGGCCTGTCCCCGGGCGCTGGGCCTGTCCCCGGGCGCTGGCTCCGTCCCCGGGCGCTGGCTCCGTCCCCGGGCGCGGGCTCCGTCCCCGGGCGCTGGCTCCGTCCCCGGGCGCTGGCTCCGTCCCCGGGCGCTGGCTCTGTCCCCGGGCGCTGGCTCTGTCCCCGGGCGCTGGCTCTGTCCCCGGGCGCTGGCTCTGTCCCCGGGCGCTGGCTCTGTCCCCGGGCGCTGGCTCTGTCCCCGGGCGCTGTGCCTGTCCCCGGGCGCTGGCTCTGTCCCCGGGCGCTGTGTCTGTCCCCGGGCGCTGGCTCTGTCCCCGGGCGCTGTGCCTGTCCCCGGGCGCTGGCTCTGTCCCCGGGCGCTGGCTCTGTCCCCGGGCGCTGGCTCTGTCCCCGGGCGCTGGCTCTGTCCCCGGGCGCTGGCTCTGTCCCCGGGCGCTGTATCTGTCCCCGGGCGCTGGCTCTGTCCCCGGGCGCTGTGTCTGTCCCCGGGCGCTGGCTCTGTCCCCGGGCGCTGGCTCTGTCCCCGGGCGCTGGCTCTGTCCCCGGGCGCTGGCTCTGTCCCCGGGCGCTGGCTCTGTCCCCGGGCGCTGGCTCTGTCCCCGGGCGCTGGGCCTGTCCCCGGGCGCTGGGCCTGTCCCCGGGCGCTGGGCCTGTCCCCGGGCGCTGGGCCTGTCCCCGGGCGCTGGGCCTGTCCCCGGGCGCTGGGCCTGTCCCCGGGCGCTGGGCCTGTCCCCGGGCGCTGGGTCTGTCCCCGGGCGCTGGCTCTGTCCTGTCTCCATTACTGCTGTGTTTGTAGTTGACACCGGGCTCTGTTCCTAGGTCCAGGCTCCCTGCATCATCTTTATCGATGAGATCGACGCCATTTCTCCCAAACGGGAAGTTGCATCCAAGGACATGGAACGTCGGATTGTGGCTCAGCTGCTCACCTGCCTGGATGGTGAGTCTCAGTTCGCAGGAATGTGCGGCTGGGAGTGAGTGAGCCCCGCGCGGGCAGCGGGGAGCGGGGAGCGGGGAGCGGGGAGCGGGCAGCGGGGAGCGGGGAGCGGGGAGCGCGCCTCCAGCGCCTGCGAGGGGGGTCGGGGGAGGGAGTGTATTTGCTGGGGGTATCTGGGTTTAGGGTGGGGGTAGGGAGTGTATTTGCTGGGGGTATCTGGGTTTAGGGTCGGGGTAGGGAGTGTATTTGCTGGGGGTATCTGGGTTTAGGGTGGGGGTAGGGAGTGTATTTGCTGGGGGTATCTGGGTTTAGGGTCGGAGTAGGGAGTGTATTTGCTGGGGGTATCTGGGTTTAGGGTCGGGGTAGGGAGTGTATTTGCTGGGGGTATCTGGGTTTAGGGTGGAGGTTGGGAGTGTATTTGCTGGGGGTATCTGGGTTTAGGGTGGGGGTAGGGAGTGTATTTGCTGGGGGTATCTGGGTTTAGGGTCGGGCTAGGGAGTGTATTTGCTGGGGGTATCTGGGTTTAGGGTGGGGGTAGGGAGTGTATTTGCTGGGGGTATCTGGGTTTAGGGTGAGGGTAGGGTGTGTATTTGCTGGGGGTATCTGGGTTTAGGGTCGGGGCTGGGAGTGTATTTGCTGGGGGTATCTGGGTTTAGGGTGGGGGTTGGGAGTGTATTTGCTGGGGGTATCTGGGTTTAGGGTGGAGGTTGGGAGTGTATTTGCTGGGGGTATCTGGGTTTAGGGTCGGAGTAGGGAGTGTATTTGCTGGGGGTATCTGGGTTTAGGGTGGAGGTTGGGAGTGTATTTGCTGGGGGTATCTGGGTTTAGGGTGGGGGTAGGGAGTGTATTTGCTGGGGGTATCTGGGTTTAGGGTCGGGGTAGGGAGTGTATTTGCTGGGGGTATCTGGGTTTAGGGTGGGGGTAGGGAGTGTATTTGCTGGGGGTATCTGGGTTTAGGGTGAGGGTAGGGTGTGTATTTGCTGGGGGTATCTGGGTTTAGGGTCGGGGCTGGGAGTGTATTTGCTGGGGGTATCTGGGTTTAGGGTGGGGGTTCGGAGTGTATTTGCTGGGGGTATCTGGGTTTAGGGTGGAGGTTGGGAGTGTATTTGCTGGGGGTATCTGGGTTTAGGGTCGGAGTAGGGAGTGTATTTGCTGGGGGTATCTGGGTTTAGGGTGGAGGTTGGGAGTGTATTTGCTGGGGGTATCTGGGTTTAGGGTCGGAGTAGGGAGTGTATTTGCTGGGGGTATCTGGGTTTAGGGTCGGAGTAGGGAGTGTATTTGCTGGGGGTATCTGGGTTTACGGTGGGGGTAGGGAGTGTATTTGCTGGGGGTATCTGGGTTTAGGGTGGGGGGAGGGGGTGTATATCCTGGGGGTATCTGGGTTTAGGGTCGGGGTAGGGAGTGTATTTGCTGGGGGTATCTGGGTTTAGGGTGGAGGTTGGGAGTGTATTTGCTGGGGGTATCTGGGTTTAGGGTCGGAGTAGGGAGTGTATTTGCTGGGGGTATCTGGGTTTAGGGTCGGAGTAGGGAGTGTATTTGCTGGGGGTATCTGGGTTTAGGGTGGGGGTAGGGAGTGTATTTGCTGGGGGTATCTGGGTTTAGGGTGGGGGGAGGGGGTGTATTTCCTGGGGGTATCTGGGTTTAGGGTCGGGGTAGGGAGTGTATTTGCTGGGGGTATCTGGGTTTAGGGTCGGAGTAGGGAGTGTATTTGCTGGGGGTATCTGGGTTTAGGGTGGGGGTAGGGAGTGTATTTGCTGGGGGTATCTGGGTTTAGGGTGGGGGTAGGGTGTGTATTTGCTGGGGGTATCTGGGTTTAGGGTGGGGGTAGGGAGTGTATTTGCTGGGGGTATCTGGGTTTAGGGTGGGGGTAGGGTGTGTATTTGCTGGGGGTATCTGGGTTTAGGGTGGGGGTAGGGTGTGTATTTGCTGGGGGTATCTGGGTTTAGGGTGGGGGTAGGGAGTGTATTTGCTGGGGGTATCTGGGTTTAGGGTGAGGGTAGGGTGTGTATTTGCTGGGGGTATCTGGGTTTAGGGTGGGGGTAGGGAGTGTATTTGCTGGGGGTATCTGGGTTTAGGGTGGGGGTAGGGTGTGTATTTGCTGGGGGTATCTGGGTTTAGGGTGAGGGTAGGGAGTGTATTTGCTGGGGGTATCTGGGTTTAGGGTGGGTGTAGGGAGTGTATTTGCTGGGGGTATCTGGGTTTAGGGTCGGGCTAGGGAGTGTATTTGCTGGGGGTATCTGGGTTTAGGGTGAGGGTAGGGAGTGTATTTGCTGGGGGTATCTGGGTTTAGGGTCGGGGTAGGGTGTGTATTTGCTGGGGGTATCTGGGTTTAGGGTGGGGGTAGGGAGTGTATTTGCTGGGGGTATCTGGGTTTAGGGTCGGGGTAGGGAGTGTATTTGCTGGGGGTATCTGGGTTTAGGGTGAGGGTAGGGAGTGTATTTGCTGGGTGTGTCTGGGTTTAGGGTGGGGGTAGGGAGTGTATTTGCTGGGGGTATCTGGGTTTAGGGTCGGGGTAGGGAGTGTATTTGCTGGGGGTATCTGGGTTTAGGGTGGGGGAGGGAGTGTATTTGCTGGGGGTATCTGGGTTTAGGGTGAGGGTAGGGAGTGTATTTGCTGGGGGTATCTGGGTTTAGGGTGGGGGTAGGGAGTGTATTTGCTGGGGGTATCTGGGTTTAGGGTGGGGGTAGGGAGTGTATTTGCTGGGGGTATCTGGGTTTAGGGTCGGGCTAGGGAGTGTATTTGCTGGGGGTATCTGGGTTTAGGGTGAGGGTAGGGAGTGTATTTGCTGGGGGTATCTGGGTTTAGGGTGAGGGTAGGGAGTGTATTTGCTGGGGGTATCTGGGTTTAGGGTCGGGGTAGGGAGTGTATTTGCTGGGGGTATCTGGGTTTAGGGTGGGGGTAGGGAGTGTATTTGCTGGGGGTATCTGGGTTTAGGGTGAGGGTAGGGTGTGTATTTGCTGGGGGTATCTGGGTTTAGGGTGGGGGTAGGGAGTGTATTTGCTGGGGGTATCTGGGTTTAGGGTGGGGGTAGGGTGTGTATTTGCTGGGGGTATCTGGGTTTAGGGTGAGGGTAGGGAGTGTATTTGCTGGGGGTATCTGGGTTTAGGGTGGGGGTAGGGAGTGTATTTGCTGGGGGTATCTGGGTTTAGGGTGGGGGTAGGGAGTGTATTTGCTGGGGGTATCTGGGTTTAGGGTCGGGCTAGGGAGTGTATTTGCTGGGGGTATCTGGGTTTAGGGTGAGGGTAGGGAGTGTATTTGCTGGGGGTATCTGGGTTTAGGGTCGGGGTAGGGTGTGTATTTGCTGGGGGTATCTGGGTTTAGGGTGGGGGTAGGGAGTGTATTTGCTGGGGGTATCTGGGTTTAGGGTCGGGGTAGGGAGTGTATTTGCTGGGGGTATCTGGGTTTAGGGTGAGGGTAGGGAGTGTATTTGCTGGGGGTGTCTGGGTTTAGGGTGAGGGTAGGGAGTGTATTTGCTGGGGGTATCTGGGTTTAGGGTGGGGGTAGGGAGTGTATTTGCTGGGGGTATCTGGGTTTAGGGTCGGGGTAGGGAGTGTATTTGCTGGGGGTATCTGGGTTTAGGGTGGGGGAGGGAGTGTATTTGCTGGGGGTATCTGGGTTTAGGGTGAGGGTAGGGAGTGTATTTGCTGGGGGTATCTGGGTTTAGGGTGGGGGTAGGGAGTGTATTTGCTGGGGGTATCTGGGTTTAGGGTGGGGGTAGGGAGTGTATTTGCTGGGGGTATCTGGGTTTAGGGTGGAGGTTGGGAGTGTATTTGCTGGGGGTATCTGGGTTTAGGGTGAGGGTAGGGAGTGTATTTGCTGGGGGTATCTGGGTTTAGGGTCGGGCTAGGGAGTGTATTTGCTGGGGGTATCTGGGTTTAGGGTGGGGGTAGGGAGTGTATTTGCTGGGGGTATCTGGGTTTAGGGTGGGGGTAGGGAGTGTATTTGCTGGGGGTATCTGGGTTTAGGGTGGGGGTAGGGAGTGTATTTGCTGGGGCTATCTGGGTTTAGGGTGGGGGGAGGGAGTGTATTTGCTGGGGGTATCTGGGTTTAGGGTGAGGGTAGGGAGTGTATTTGCTGGGGGTATCTGGGTTTAGGGTGGGGGTAGGGAGTGTATTTGCTGGGGGTATCTGGGTTTAGGGTCGGGGGTAGGGAGTGTATTTGCTGGGGGTATCTGGGTTTAGGGTCGGGGTAGGGAGTGTATTTGCTGGGGGTATCTGGGTTTAGGGTGGGGGTAGGGAGTGTATTTGCTGGGGGTATCTGGGTTTAGGGTGGGGGAGGGAGTGTATTTGCTGGGGGTATCTGGGTTTAGGGTGGGGGTAGGGAGTGTATTTGCTGGGGGTATCTGGGTTTAGGGTGGGGGTAGGGAGTGTATTTGCTGGGGGTATCTGGGTTTAGGGTGGGGTTAGGGAGTGTATTTGCTGGGGGTATCTGGGTTTAGGGTCGGGGTAGGGAGTGTATTTGCTGGGGGTATCTGGGTTTAGGGTGGGGGTAGGGAGTGTATTTGCTGGGGGTATCTGGGTTTAGGGTCGGGGTAGGGAGTGTATTTGCTGGGGGTATCTGGGTTTAGGGTCGGGGTAGGGAGTGTATTTGCTGGGGGTATCTGGGTTTAGGGTGGGGGTAGGGAGTGTATTTGCTGGGGGTATCTGGGTTTAGGGTCGGGGTGGGGAGTGTATTTGCTGGGGGTATCTGGGTTTAGGGTGGGGTAGGGAGTGTATTTGCTGGGGGTATCTGGGTTTAGGGTGGGGGTAGGGAGTGTATTTGCTGGGGGTATCTGGGTTTAGGGTGAGGGTAGGGAGTGTATTTGCTGGGGGTATCTGGGTTTAGGGTGGGGGTAGGGAGTGTATTTGCTGGGGGTATCTGGGTTTAGGGTGGGGGTAGGGAGTGTATTTGCTGGGGGTATCTGGGTTTAGGGTGGGGGTAGGGAGTGTATTTGCTGGGGGTATCTGGGTTTAGGGTGGGGGTAGGGAGTGTATTTTCTGGGGGTATCTGGGTTTAGGGTCGGGGTTGGGAATGTATTTGCTGGGGGTATCTGGGTTTAGGGTGGGGGTAGGTAGTGTATTTGCTGGGGGTATCTGGGTTTAGGGTGGGGGTAGGGAGTGTATTTGCTGGGGGTATCTGTGTTTAGGGTCGGGGTAGTGAGTGTATTTGCTGGGGATATCTGGGTTTAGGGTGGGGGGAGGGAGTGTGTTTGCTGGGGGTATCTGGGTTTAGGGTCGGGGGAGGGAGTGTATTTGCTGGGGGTATCTGGGTTTAGGGTCGGGTTGGGAGTGTATTTGCTGGGGGTATCTGGGTTTAGGGTGGGGGTAGGGAGTGTATTTGCTGGGGGTATCTGGGTTTAGGGTGGGGGTAGGGAGTGTATTTGCTGGGGGTATCTGGGTTTAGGGTCGGGGTAGGGAGTGTATTTACTGGGGGTATCTGGGTTTAGGGTGGGGGGAGGGAGTGTATTTGCTGGGGGTATCTGGGTTTAGGGTGGGGGTAGGGAGTGTATTTACCGGGGGTATCTGGGTTTAGGGTCGGGGTAGGGAGTGTATTTGCTGGGGTATCTGGGTTTAGGGTGGGGGTAGGGAGTGTATTTGCTGGGGGTATCTGGGTTTAGGGTGGGGGTAGGGAGTGTATTTGCTGGGGGTATCTGGGTTTAGGGTGGGGGTAGGGAGTGTATTTGCTGGGGGTATCTGGGTTTAGGGTGGGGGTAGGGAGTGTATTTGCTGGGGGTATCTCGGTTTAGGGTGGGGGTAGGGAGTGTATTTGCTGGGGGTATCTGGGTTTAGGGTGGGGGTAGGGAGTGTATTTGCTGGGGGTATCTGGGTTTAGGGTCGGGGTAGGGAGTGTATTTGCTGGGGGTATCTGGGTTTAGGGTCGGGGGAGGGAGTGTATTTGCTGGGGGTATCTGGGTTTAGGGTGGGGGTAGGGAGTGTATTTGCTGGGGGTATCTGGGTTTAGGGTGGGGGTAGGGAGTGTATTTGCTGGGGGTATCTGGGTTTAGGGTCGGGGGAGGGAGTGTATTTGCTGGGGGTATCTGGGTGTGGGGGTCGGGGTAGGGAGTGTATTTGCTGGGGGTATCTGGGTTTAGGGTTGGGGCTGGGAGTGTATTTGCTGGGGGTATCTGGGTTTAGGGTCAGGGTAGGGAGTGTATTTGCTGGGGGTATCTGGGTTTAGGGTGGGGGGAGGGAGTGTATTTGCTGGGGGTATCTGGGTTTAGGGTGAGGGTAGGGAGTGTATTTGCTGGGGGTATCTGGGTTTAGGGTGGGGGGAGGGAGTGTATTTGCTGGGGGTATCTGGGTTTAGGGTGAGGGTAGGGAGTGTATTTGCTGGGGGTATCTGGGTTTAGGGTGGGGGGAGGGAGTGTATTTGCTGGGGGTATCTGGGTTTAGGGTGGGGGGAGGGAGTGTATTTGCTGGGGGTATCTGGGTTTAGGGTCGGGGTAGGGAGTGTATTTGCTGGGGGTATCTGGGTTTAGGGTCGGAGTAGGGAGTGTATTTGCTGGGGGTATCTGGGTTTAGGGTGGGGGTAGGGAGTGTATTTGCTGGGGGTATCTGGGTTTAGGGTGGGGGTAGGGAGTGTATTTGCTGGGGGTATCTGGGTTTAGGGTCGGGGGAGGGAGTGTATTTGCTGGGGGTATCTGGGTTTAGGGTCGGGGTAGGGAGTGTATTTGCTGGGGGTGTCTGGGTTTAGGGTGGGGGTAGGGAGTGTATTTGCTGGGGGTATCTGGGTTTAGGGTGGGGGTAGGGAGTGTATTTGCTGGGGGTATCTGGGTTTAGGGTGGAGGTTGGGAGTGTATTTGCTGGGGGTATCTGGGTTTAGGGTGGGGGTAGGGAGTGTATTTGCTGGGGGTATCTGGGTTTAGGGTGGGGGTAGGGAGTGTATTTGCTGGGGGTATCTGGGTTTAGGGTGGGGGTAGGGAGTGTATTTGCTGGGGGTATCTGGGTTTAGTGTCGGGGTTGGGAGTGTATTTGCTGGGGGTATCTGGGTTTAGGGTGGGGGGAGGGAGTGTATTTGCTGGGGGTATCTGGGTTTAGGGTCGGGGTAGGGAGTGTATTTGCTGGGGGTATCTGGGTTTAGGGTCGGGGTAGGGAGTGCATTTGCTGGGGGTATCTGGGTTTAGAGTGGGGGTAGGGAGTGTATTTGCTGGGGGTATCTGGGTTTTGGGTCGGGGGAGGGAGTGTATTTGCTGGGGGTATCTGGGTTTAGGGTCGGGGTAGGGAGTGTATTTGCTGGGGGTATCTGGGTTTAGGGTCGGGGTAGGGAGTGTATTTGCTGGGGGTATCTGGGTTTAGGGTTGGGGTAGGGAGTGTATTTGCTGGGGGTATCTGGGTTAGGGTCGGGGTAGGGAGTGTATTTGCTGGGGGTATCTGGGTTTAGGGTGGGGGTTGGGAGTGTATTTGCTGGGGGTATCTGGGTTTAGGGTGGGGGAGGGAGTGTATTTGCTCGGAGTATCTGGGTTTAGGGTGGGGGTAGGGAGTGTATTTGCTGGGGGTATCTGGGTTTAGGGTGGGGGTAGGGAGTGTATTTGCTGGGGGTATCTGGGTTTAGGGTGGGGGTAGGGAGTGTATTTGCTGGGGGTATCTGGGTTGAGGGTCGGGGTAGGGAGTGTATTTGCTGGTGGTATCTGGGTTTAGGGTGGGGGTAGGGAGTGTATTTGCTGGGGGTATCTGGGTTTAGGGTGGGGGTAGGGAGTGTATTTGCTGGGGGTATCTGGGTTTAGGGTCAGGGTAGGGAGTGTATTTGCTGGGGGTATCTGGGTTTAGGGTGGGGGTAGGGAGTGTATTTGCTGGGGGTATCTGGGTTTAGGGTGGGGGTAGGGAGTGTATTTGCTGGGGGTATCTGGGTTTAGGGTGGGGGTAGGGAGTGTATTTGCTGGGGGTATCTGGGTTTAGGGTCAGGGTAGGGAGTGTATTTGCTGGGGGTATCTGGGTTTAGGGTGGGGGTAGGGAGTGTATTTGCTGGGGGTATCTGGGTTTTGGGTGGGGGTAGGGAGTGTATTTGCTGGGGGTATCTGGGTTTAGGGTGGGGGTAGGGAGTGTATTTGCTGGGGGTATCTGGGTTTAGGGTCGGGGTAGGGAGTGTATTTGCTGGGGGTATCTGGGTTTAGGGTGGGGGTAGGGAGTGTATTTGCTGGGGGTATCTGGGTTTAGGGTCGGGGGAGGGAGTGTATTTGCTGGGGGTATCTGGGTTTAGGGTCGGGTAGGGAGTGTATTTGCTGGGGGTGTCTGGGTTTAGGGTGGGGGTAGGGAGTGTATTTGCTGGGGGTATCTGGGTTTAGGGTGGGGGTAGGGAGTGTATTTGCTGGGGGTATCTGGGTTTAGGGTGGAGGTTGGGAGTGTATTTGCTGGGGGTATCTGGGTTTAGGGTGGGGGTAGGGAGTGTATTTGCTGGGGGTATCTGGGTTTAGGGTCGGAGTAGGGAGTGTATTTGCTGGGGGTATCTGGGTTTAGGGTGGGGGTAGGGAGTGTATTTGCTGGGGGTATCTGGGTTTAGTGTCGGGGTTGGGAGTGTATTTGCTGGGGGTATCTGGGTTTAGGGTGGGGGGAGGGAGTGTATTTGCTGGGGGTATCTGGGTTTAGGGTCGGGGTAGGGAGTGTATTTGCTGGGGGTATCTGGGTTTAGGGTCGGGGTAGGGAGTGCATTTGCTGGGGGTATCTGGGTTTAGGGTGGGGGTAGGGAGTGTATTTGCTGGGGGTATCTGGGTTTTGGGTCGGGGGAGGGAGTGTATTTGCTGGGGGTATCTGGGTTTAGGGTCGGGGTAGGGAGTGTATTTGCTGGGGGTATCTGGGTTTAGGGTCGGGGTAGGGAGTGTATTTGCTGGGGGTATCTGTGTTTAGGGTTGGGGTAGGGAGTGTATTTGCTGGGGGTTTCTGGGTTAGGGTCGTGGTAGGGAGTGTATTTACTGGGGGTATCTGGGTTTAGGGTGGGGGTTGGGAGTGTATTTGCTGGGGGTATCTGGGTTTAGGGTGGGGGAGGGAGTGTATTTGCTGGGAGTATCTGGGTTTAGGGTGGGGGTAGGGAGTGTATTTGCTGGGGGTATCTGGGTTTAGGGTGGGGGTAGGGAGTGTATTTGCTGGGGGTATCTGGGTTTAGGGTGGGGGTAGGGAGTGTATTTGCTGGGGGTATCTGGGTTTAGGGTCGGGGTAGGGAGTGTATTTGCTGGTGGTATCTGGGTTTAGGGTGGGGGTAGGGAGTGTATTTGCTGGGGGTATCTGGGTTTAGGGTGGGGGTAGGGAGTGTATTTGCTGGGGGTATCTGGGTTTAGGGTCAGGGTAGGGAGTGTATTTGCTGGGGGTATCTGGGTTTAGGGTGGGGGTAGGGAGTGTATTTGCTGGGGGTATCTGGGTTTAGGGTGGGGGTAGGGAGTGTATTTGCTGGGGGTATCTGGGTTTAGGGTGGGGGTAGGGAGTGTATTTTCTGGGGGTATCTGGGTTTAGGGTCAGGGTAGGGAGTGTATTTGCTGGGGGTATCTGGGTTTAGGGTGGGGGTAGGGAGTGTATTTGCTGGGGGTATCTGGGTTTAGGGTGGGGGTAGGGAGTGTATTTGCTGGGGGTATCTGGGTTTAGGGTGGGGGTAGGGAGTGTATTTGCTGGGGGTATCTGGGTTTAGGGTCGGGGTAGGGAGTGTATTTGCTGGGGGTTTCTGGGTTTAGGGTGGGGGTAGGGAGTGTATTTGCTGGGGGTATCTGGGTGTGAGGATCGGGGTAGGGAGTGTATTTGCTGGGGGTATCTGGGTGAGAGGGTCGGGGTAGGGAGTGTATTTGCTGGGGGTATCTGGGTTTAGGGTGGGGGTAGGGAGTGTATTTGCTGGGGGTATCTGGGTGTGGGGGTCGGGGTAGGGAGTGTATTTGCTGGGGGTATCTGGGTTTAGGGTGGGGGTTGGTAGTGTATTTGCTACGGGTATCTGGGTTTAGGGTCGGGGTAGGGAGTGTATTTGCTGGGGGTATCTGGGTTTAGGGTGGGGGTAGGGAGTGTATTTGCTGGGGGTATCTGGGTTTAGGGTCGGGGTAGGGAGTGTATTTGCTGTGGGTATCTGGGTTTAGGGTGGGGGGAGGGAGTGTATTTGCTCGGGGTATCTGGGTTTAGGTTGGGGGGAGGGAGTGTATTTGCTGGGGGTATCTGGGTTTAGGGTCGGGGTAGGGAGTGTATTTGCTGGGGGTATCTGGGTTTAGGGTGGGGGGAGGGAGTGTATTTGCTAGGGGTATCTGGGTTTAGGGTGGGGGTAGGGAGTGTATTTGCTGGGGGTATCTGGGTTTAGGGTGGGGGTAGGGAGTGTATTTGCTGGGGGTATCTGGGTTTAGGGTGGGGGTAGGGAGTGTATTTGCTGGGGGTATCTGGGTTTAGGGTGGGGGTAGGGAGTGTATTTTCTGGGGGTATCTGGGTTTAGGGTCAGGGTAGGGAGTGTATTTGCTGGGGGTATCTGGGTTTAGGGTGGGGGGAGGGAGTGTATTTGCTGGGTGTATCTGGGTTTAGGGTCGGGGTAGGGAGTGTATTTGCTGGGGGTATCTGCGTTTAGGGTGGGGGGAGGGAGTGTATTTGCTGGGGGTATCTGGGTTTAGGGTGGGGGTAGGGAGTGTATTTGCTGGGGGTATCTGGGTTTCGGGTCGGGGCTGGGAGTGTATTTGCTGGGGGTATCTGGGTTTAGGGTGAGGGTAGGGAGTGTATTTGCTGGGGGTATCTGGGTTTAGGGTCGGGGTAGGGAGTGTATTTGCTGGGGGTATCTGGGTTTAGGGTCGGGGTAGGGAGTGTATTTGCTGGGGGTATCTGGGTTTAGGGTCGGGGTAGGGAGTGTATTTGCTGGGGGTATCTGGGTTTCGGGTCGGGGTAGGGAGTGAATTTGCTGGGGGTATCTGGGTTTAGGGTCGGGGTAGGGAGTGTATTTGCCGGGGGTATCTGGGTTTAGGGTGGGGGTAGGGAGTGTATTTGCTGGGGTATCTGGGTTTAGGGTGAGGGTAGGGAGTGTATTTGCTGGGGGTATCTGGGTTTAGGGTAGGGAGTGTATTTGCTGGGGGTATCTGGCTTTAGGGTGGGGGTAGGGAGTGTATTTGCTGGGGGTATCTGGGTTTAGGGTCGGGGTAGGGAGTGTATTTGCTGGGGGTATCTGGGTTTAGGGTGGGGGAGGGAGTGTATTTGCTGGGGGTATCTGGGTTTAGGGTGAGGGTAGGGAGTGTATTTGCTGGGGGTATCTGGGTTTAGGGTGGGGGGAGGGAGTGTATTTGCTGGGGGTATCTGGGTTTAAAGTGGGGGTAGGGAGTGTATTTGCTGGGGGTATCTGGGTTTAGGGTCGGGGTAGGGAGTGTATTTGCTGGGGGTATCTGGGTTTAGGGTGGGGGAGGGAGTGTATTTGCTGGGGGTATCTGGGTTTAGGGTGAGGGTAGGGAGTGTATTTGCTGGGGGTATCTGGGTTTAGGGTGGGGGGAGGGAGTGTATTTGCTGGGGGCATCTGGGTTTAGGGTGGGGGGAGGGAGTGTATTTGCTGGGGGTATCTGGGTTTAGGGTCGGGGTAGGGAGTGTATTTGCTGGGGGTATCTGGGTTTAGGGTCGGGGTAGGGAGTGTATTTGCTGGGGGTATCTGGGTTTAGGGTGGGGGTAGGGAGTGTATTTGCTGGGGGTATCTGGGTTTAGGGTGGGGGTAAGGAGTTTATTTGTTGGGGGTATCTGGGTTTAGGGTCGGGGGAGGGAGTGTATTTGCTGGGGGTATCTGGGTTTAGGTTCGGGGTAGGGCGTGTTTTTGCTGGGGGTATCTGGGTTTAGGGTCGGGGGAGGGAGTGTATTTGCTGGGGGTATCTGGGTTTAGGGTGGGGGTAGGGAGTGTATTTGCTGGGGGTATCTGTGTTTTGGGTGGGGATAGGGAGTGTATTTGCTGGGGGTATCTGGGTTCCGGGTGGGGGTAGGGACTGTATTTGCTGGGGGTATCTGGGTTTAGGGTGGGGGTAGGGTGTGTATTTGCTGGGGGTATCTGGGTTTGGGGTGGGGGTAGGGAGTGTATTTGCTGGGGGTACCTGGGTTTAGGGTGTGGGGAGGGAGTGTATTTGCTGGGGGTATCTGGGTTTAGGGTGGGGGTAGGGTGTGTATTTGCTGGGGGTATCTGGGTTTAGGGTCGGGTGAGGGAGTGTATTTGCTGGGGGTATCTGGGTTTAGGGTGGGGGGAGGGAGTGTATTTGCTGGGGGTATCTGGGTTTAGGGTGGGGGTAGGGAGTGTATTTGCTGGGGGTATCTGGGTTTAGTGTGGGGGTAGGGAGTGTATTTGCTGGGGGTATCTGGGTTTAGGGTGGGGGTTGGGAGTGTATTTGCTGGGGGTATCTGGGTTTAGGGTGGGGGTAGGGAGTGTATTTGCTGGGGGTATCTGGGTTTCGGGTCGGGGCTGGGAGTGTATTTGCTGGGGGTATCTGGGTTTAGGGTGAGGGTAGGGAGTGTATTTGCTGGGGGTATCTGGGTTTAGGGTCGGGGTAGGGAGTGTATTTGCTGGGGGTATCTGGGTTTAGGGTCGGGGTAGGGAGTGTATTTGCTGGGGGTATCTGGGTTTAGGGTCGGGGTAGGGAGTGTATTTGCTGGGGGTATCTGGGTTTCGGGTCGGGGTAGGGAGTGTATTTGCTGGGGGTATCTGGGTTTAGGGTCGGGGTAGGGAGTGTATTTGCTGGGGGTATCTGGGTTTAGGGTGGGGGTAGGGAGTGTATTTGCTGGGGTATCTGGGTTTAGGGTGAGGGTAGGGAGTGTACTTGCTGGGGGTATCTGGGTTTAGGGTAGGGAGTGTATTTGCTGGGGGTATCTGGCTTTAGGGTGGGGGTAGGGAGTGTATTTGCTGGGGGTATCTGGGTTTAGGGTCGGGGTAGGGAGTGTATTTGCTGGGGGTATCTGGGTTTAGGGTGGGGGAGGGAGTGTATTTGCTGGGGGTATCTGGGTTTAGGGTGAGGGTAGGGAGTGTATTTGCTGGGGGTATCTGGGTTTAGGGTGGGGGGAGGGAGTGTATTTGCTGGGGGTATCTGGGTTTAAAGTGGGGGTAGGGAGTGTATTTGCTGGGGGTATCTGGGTTTAGGGTCGGGGTAGGGAGTGTATTTGCTGGGGGTATCTGGGTTTAGGGTGGGGGAGGGAGTGTATTTGCTGGGGGTATCTGGGTTTAGGGTGAGGGTAGGGAGTGTATTTGCTGGGGGTATCTGGGTTTAGGGTGGGGGGAGGGAGTGTATTTGCTGGGGGCATCTGGGTTTAGGGTGGGGGGAGGGAGTGTATTTGCTGGGGGTATCTGGGTTTAGGGTCGGGGTAGGGAGTGTATTTGCTGGGGGTATCTGGGTTTAGGGTCGGGGTAGGGAGTGTATTTGCTGGGGGTATCTGGGTTTAGGGTGGGGGTAGGGAGTGTATTTGCTGGGGGTATCTGGGTTTAGGGTGGGGGTAAGGAGTTTATTTGTTGGGGGTATCTGGGTTTAGGGTCGGGGGAGGGAGTGTATTTGCTGGGGGTATCTGGGTTTAGGTTCGGGGTAGGGAGTGTATTTGCTGGGGGTATCTGGGTTTAGGGTCGGGGGAGGGAGTGTATTTGCTGGGGGTATCTGGGTTTAGGGTGGGGGTAGGGAGTGTATTTGCTGGGGGTATCTGTGTTTAGGGTGGGGATAGGGAGTGTATTTGCTGGGGGTATCTGGGTTCAGGGTGGGGGTAGGGACTGTATTTGCTGGGGGTATCTGGGTTTAGGGTGGGGGTAGGGTGTGTATTTGCTGGGGGTATCTGGGTTTGGGGTGGGGGTAGGGAGTGTATTTGCTGGGGGTACCTGGGTTTAGGGTGTGGGGAGGGAGTGTATTTGCTGGGGGTATCTGGGTTTTGGGTGGGGGTAGGGTGTGTATTTGCTGGGGGTATCTGGGTTTAGGGTCGGGTGAGGGAGTGTATTTGCTGGGGGTATCTGGGTTTAGGGTGGGGGGAGGGAGTGTATTTGCTGGGGGTATCTGGGTTTAGGGTGGGGGTAGGGAGTGTATTTGCTGGGGGTATCTGGGTTTAGGGTGGGGGTAGGGAGTGTATTTGCTGGGGGTATCTGGGTTTAGGGTGGGGGTTGGGAGTGTATTTGCTGGGGGTATCTGGGTTTAGGGTGGGGGTAGGGAGTGTATTTGCTGGGGGTATCTGTGTTTCGGGTGGGCGTAGGGAGTGTATTTGCTGGGGGTATCTGGGTTTAGGGTCGGGGTAGGGAGTGTATTTGCTGGGGGTATCTGGGTTTAGGGTGGGGGTAGGGAGTGTATTTGCTGGGGGTATCTGGGTTTAGGGTGGGGGTAGGGAGTGTATTTGCTGGGGGTATCTGGGTTTAGGGTAGGGAGTGTATTTGCTGGGTGTATCTGGGTTTAGGGTGGGGGTAGGGAGTGTATTTACTGGGGGTATCTGGGTTTAGGGTGGGGATAGGGAGTGTATTTGCTGGGGGTATCTGGGTTTAGGGTCGGGGTAGGGAGTGTATTTGCTGGGGGTATCTGGGTTTCGGGTCGGGGCTGGGAGTGTATTTGCTGGGGGTATCTGGGTTTAGGGTGAGGGTAGGGAGTGTATTTGCTGGGGGTATCTGGGTTTAGGGTCGGGGTAGGGAGTGTATTTGCTGGGGGTATCTGGGTTTAGGGTCGGGGTAGGGAGTGTATTTGCTGGGGGTATCTGGGTTTAGGGTTGGGGTAGGGAGTGTATTTGCTGGGGGTATCTGGGTTTCGGGTCGGGGTAGGGAGTGTATTTGCTGGGGGTATCTGGGTTTAGGGTCGGGGTAGGGAGTGTATTTGCTGGGGGTATCTGGGTTTAGGGTGGGGGTAGGGAGTGTATTTGCTGGGGTATCTGGGTTTAGGGTGAGGGTAGGGAGTGTACTTGCTGGGGGTATCTGGGTTTAGGGTAGGGAGTGTATTTGCTGGGGGTATCTGGCTTTAGGGTGGGGGTAGGGAGTGTATTTGCTGGGGGTATCTGGGTTTAGGGTCGGGGTAGGGAGTGTATTTGCTGGGGGTATCTGGGTTTAGGGTGGGGGAGGGAGTGTATTTGCTGGGGGTATCTGGGTTTAGGGTGAGGGTAGGGAGTGTATTTGCTGGGGGTATCTGGGTTTAGGGTGGGGGGAGGGAGTGTATTTGCTGGGGGTATCTGGGTTTAAAGTGGGGGTAGGGAGTGTATTTGCTGGGGGTATCTG
The DNA here is from genome assembly GCF_964213995.1 of Mustelus asterias. Taxonomy (NCBI): domain Eukaryota; kingdom Metazoa; phylum Chordata; class Chondrichthyes; order Carcharhiniformes; family Triakidae; genus Mustelus; species Mustelus asterias. The sequence continues at coordinate 19,300 of NW_027592187.1, forward strand.
GGTTTTGGGTCGGGGTAGGGAGTGTATTTGCTGGGGGTATCTGGGTTTAGGGTGGGGGAGGGAGTGTATTTGCTGGGGGTATCTGGGTTTAGGGTGAGGGTAGGGAGTGTATTTGCTGGGGGTATCTGGGTTTAGGGTGGGGGGAGGGAGTGTATTTGCTGGGGGCATCTGGGTTTAGGGTGGGGGGAGGGAGTGTATTTGCTGGGGGTATCTGGGTTTAGGGTCGGGGTAGGGAGTGTATTTGCTGGGGGTATCTGGGTTTAGGGTCGGGGTAGGGAGTGTATTTGCTGGGGGTATCTGGGTTTAGGGTAGGGAGTGTATTTGCTGGGGGTATCTGGCTTTAGGGTGGGGGTAGGGAGTGTATTTGCTGGGGGTATCTGGGTTTAGGGTCGGGGTAGGGAGTGTATTTGCTGGGGGTATCTGGGTTTAGGGTGGGGGAGGGAGTGTATTTGCTGGGGGTATCTGGGTTTAGGGTGAGGGTAGGGAGTGTATTTGCTGGGGGTATCTGGGTTTAGGGTGGGGTGAGGGAGTGTATTTGCTGGGGGTATCTGGGTTTAAAGTGGGGGTAGGGAGTGTATTTGCTGGGGGTATCTGGGTTTAGGGTCGGGGTAGGGAGTGTATTTGCTGGGGGTATCTGGGTTTAGGGTGGGGGAGGGAGTGTATTTGCTGGGGGTATCTGGGTTTAGGGTGAGGGTAGGGAGTGTATTTGCTGGGGGTATCTGGGTTTAGGGTGGGGGGAGGGAGTGTATTTGGTGGGGGCATCTGGGTTTAGGGTGGGGGGAGGGAGTGTATTTGCTGGGGGTATCTGGGTTTAGGGTCGGGGTAGGGAGTGTATTTGCTGGGGGTATCTGGGTTTAGGGTCGGGGTAGGGAGTGTATTTGCTGGGGGTATCTGGGTTTAGGGTGGGGGTAGGGAGTGTATTTGCTGGGGGTATCTGGGTTTAGGGTGGGGGTAAGGAGTTTATTTGGGGGTATCTGGGTTTAGGGTCGGGGGAGGGAGTGTATTTGCTGGGGGTATCTGGGTTTAGGTTCGGGGTAGGGAGTGTATTTGCTGGGGGTATCTGGGTTTAGGGTCGGGGGAGGGAGTGTATTTGCTGGGGGTATCTGGGTTTAGGGTGGGGGTAGGGAGTGTATTTGCTGGGGGTATCTGTGTTTAGGGTGGGGATAGGGAGTGTATTTGCTGGGGGTATCTGGGTTCAGGGTGGGGGTAGGGACTGTATTTGCTGGGGGTATCTGGGTTTAGGGTGGGGGTAGGGTGTGTATTTGCTGGGGGTATCTGGGTTTGGGGTGGGGGTAGGGAGTGTATTTGCTGGGGGTACCTGGGTTTAGGGTGTGGGGAGGGAGTGTATTTGCTGGGGGTATCTGGGTTTAGGGTGGGGGTAGGGTGTGTATTTGCTGGGGGTATCTGGGTTTAGGGTCGGGTGAGGGAGTGTATTTGCTGGGGGTATCTGGGTTTAGGGTGGGGGGAGGGAGTGTATTTGCTGGGGGTATCTGGGTTTAGGGTGGGGGTAGGGAGTGTATTTGCTGGGGGTATCTGGGTTTAGGGTGGGGGTAGGGAGTGTATTTGCTGGGGGTATCTGGGTTTAGGGTGGGGGTTGGGAGTGTATTTGCTGGGGGTATCTGGGTTTAGGGTGGGGGTAGGGAGTGTATTTGCTGGGGGTATCTGTGTTTCGGGTGGGCGTAGGGAGTGTATTTGCTGGGGGTATCTGGGTTTAGGGTCGGGGTAGGGAGTGTATTTGCTGGGGGTATCTGGGTTTAGGGTGGGGTTAGGGAGTGTATTTGCTGGGGGTATCTGGGTTTAGGGTGGGGGTAGGGAGTGTATTTGCTGGGGGTATCTGGGTTTAGGGTAGGGAGTGTATTTGCTGGGTGTATCTGGGTTTAGGGTGGGGGTAGGGAGTGTATTTACTGGGGGTATCTGGGTTTAGGGTGGGGATAGGGAGTGTATTTGCTGGGGGTATCTGGGTTTAGGGTCGGGGTAGGGAGTGTATTTGCTGGGGGTATCTGTGTGTGAGGATCGGGGGTAGGGAGTGTATTTGCTGGGGGTATCTGGGTTTAGGGTCAGGGTAGGGAGTGTATTTGCTGGGTGTATCTGGGTTTAGGGTGGGGGTAGAGAGTGTATTTGCTGGGGGTATCTGGGTTTAGGGTGGGGCTAGGGAGTGTATTTGCTGGGGGTATCTGGGTTTAGGGTGGGGGTTGGGAGTGTATTTGCTGGGGGTATCTGGGTTTAGGGTGAGGGTAGGGAGTGTATTTGCTGGGGGTTTCTGGGTTTAGGGTGGGGGGAGGGAGTGTATTTGCTGGGGGTATCTGGGTTTAGGGTGGGGGTAGGGAGTGTATTTGCTGGGGTATTGTGGGTATCAGTCTGGGGGTATCTGGGGGTATTGTGGGTATCAGTGTGTGGGTATCTCGGGGTATTGTGGGTATCAGTGTGTGGGTATCTCGGGGTATTGTGGGTATCAGTGTGGGGATATCTAGGGGTATTGTGGGTACCAGTGTGGGGGTATCTGGGGGTGTTGTGGGTATCAGTGTGGGGGTATCTGGGGGTGTTGTGGGTATCAGTGTGGGTGTATCTGGGGGTGTTGTGGGTATCAGTGTGGGGATATCTGGGGGTATTGTAGGTTTCAGTGTGGGGATATCTGGGGGTGTTGTGGGTATCAGTGTGGGTGTATCTGGGGGTATGGGGGGTATCAGTGTGGGGGTATCTTGGGGTATTGTGGGTATCAGTGTGGGGGTATCTGGGGTATTGTGGGTATCAGTCTGGGGGTATCTGGGGTGTTGTGGGTATCAGTGTGGGGGTATCTGGGGGTGTTGTGGGTATCAGTGTGGGGATATCTGGGGGTATTGTAGGTTTCAGTGTGGGGATATCTGGGGGTGTTGTGGGTATCAGTGTGGGAGTATCTGGGGGTATTGTGGGCATCAGTGTGGGGGTATCTGGGGGTGTTGTGGGTATCTGTGGGGGTATTGTGGGTATCTGGGGGTATCTGGGGGTATTGTGGGCATCAGTGTGGGGGTATCTGTGGGGGTGTTGTGGGTATCTGTGGGGGTATTGTGGGTATCTGGGGGTATCTCGGGGTATTGTGGGTATCAGTGTGGGGGTATCTGGGGATGTTGTGGGTATCAGTGTGGGGGTATCTGGGGGTATTGTGGGCATCAGTGTGGGGGTATCAGGGGGTGTTGTGGGTATCAGTGTGGGGTTATCTGGGGGTATTGGGGGTATCAGTGTGGGGGTATCTGGGGGTATTGTGGGTATCTGGGGTATCTGGGGGTATTGTGGGTATCAGTGTGGGGGTATCTGGGGGTATTGTGGGTATCAGTGTGGGGGTATCTGGGGGTATTGTGGGTATCAGTGTGGGGGTATCTGGGGGTGTTGTGGCTTTCAGTGTGGGGGTATCTGGGGGTGTTGTGGGTATCAGTGTGGGGGTATCTGGGGGTATTGGGGGTATCAGTGTGGGGGTGTCTGGGGGTATTGGGGGTATCAGTGTGGGGGTATTGTGGGTATCTGGGGGTATCTGGGGGTATTGTGGGTATCAGTGTGGGGGTATCTGGGGGTATTGTGGGTATATGTGTGGGGGTATCTGGGGGTGTTGTGGCTTTCAGTGTGGGGGTATCTGGGGGTGTTGTGGGTATCAGTGTGGGGGCATCTGGGGGTATGGGGGGTATCATTGTGGGGGTGTCTGGGAGTATTGGGGGTATCAGTGTGGGGGTATTGGGGGTATCAGTGTGGGAGTATCTGGGGGTATTGTGGGTATCAGTGTGGGGGTATCTGGGGCTATTGTGGGTATCTGGGGGTATTGGGGGTATCAGTTTGGGGGTATCGGGGTATTGTGGGTATCAGTGTGGGGGTATCTGGGGGTATTGTGGGTATCTGGGGGTATTGGGGGTATCAGTGTGGGGGTATCTGGGGGTGTTGTGGGTATCAGTGTGGGGGTATTGGGGGTATCAGTGTGGGGGTGTCTGGGGGTATTGGGGGTATCAGTGTGGGGGTATCTGGGGGTATTGTGGGTATCAGTGTGGGGGTATCTGGGGGTGTTGTGGCTTTCAGTGTGGGCGTATCTGGGGGTATTGTGGGTATCAGTGTGGGGGTATCTGGGGGTGTTGTGGGTATCAGTGTGGGGGTATCTGGGGGTATGGGGGGTATCAGTGTGGGGTGTCTGGGGGTATTGAGGGTATCAGTGTGGGGGTATCGGGGTATTGTGGGTATGAGTCTGGGGGTATCTGGGGCTATTGTGGGTATCAGTGTGGGAGTATCTGGGGGTATTGGGGGTATCAGTGTGGGGGTATCTGGGGGTAACGGGGGTATCAGTGTGGGGGTATCTGGGGGTATTGGGGGTATCAGTGTGGGGGTATCTGGGGGTATTGGGGGTATCAGTGTGTGGGTATCTGGGGGTATCTGGGGATGTTGGGGTATCTGGGTTTTTGTGGGTATCAGTGTGGGGGTATCTGGGGGTATTGTGGGTATCAGTGTGTGGGTATCTGGGGGTATTGGGGGTATCAGTGTGGGGGTATCTGGGGGTATTGTGGGTATCAGTGTGTGGGTATCTGGGGGTATCTGGGGATGTTGGGGGGTATCTGGATTTTTGTGGGTATCAGTGTGGTGGTATCTGGGTTTTTGTGGGTATCAGTGTGGGGGTATCTGGGGTGTTGTAGGTTTCAGTGTGGGGGTATCTGTGGTGTTGTGGGTATCAGTGTGGGGGTATCTGGGGGTATGGGGGGTATCAGTGTGGGGTGTCTGGGGGTATTGAGGGTATCAGTGTGGGGGTATCGGGGTATTGTGGGTATCTGGGGATGTTGGGGGGTATCTGGGTTTTTGTGGGTATCAGTGTGGGGGTATCTGGGGGTATTGGGGGTATCAGTGTGGGGGTATCTGGGGGTATTGGGGGTATCAGTGTGTGGGTATCTGGGGGTATCTGGGGATGTTGGGGGTATCTGGGTTTTTGTGGGTATCAGTGTGGGGGTATCTGGGGGTATTGTGGGTATCAGTGTGTGGGTATCTGGGGGTATTGGGGGTATCAGTGTGGGGGTATCTGGGGGTATTGTGGGTATCAGTGTGTGGGTATCTGGGTGTATCTGGGGATGTTGGGGGGTATCTGGGTTTTTGTGGGTATCAGTGTGGGGGTGTCTGGGGGTATTGGGGGTATCAGTGTGAGGGTATCTGGGGGTATTGGGGGTATCAGTGTGGGGGTATCTGGGGGTATTGTGGGTATCAGTGTGTGGGTATCTGGGGGTATCTGGGGATTTTGGGGGGTATCTGGGTTTTTGTGGGTATCAGTGTGGTGGTATCTGGGTTTTTGTGGGTATCAGTGTGGGGGTATCTGGGGTGTTGTAGGTTTCAGTGTGGGGGTATCTGTGGTGTTGTGGGTATCAGTGTGGGGGTATCTGGGGGTATTGGGGGTATCAATGTGGGGGAGTCTGGGGGTATTGGGGGTATCAGTGTGGGAGTGTCTGGGGGTATCAGTGTGGAGGTATCTGGGGGTATTGGGGGTATCAGTGTGGAGGTATCTGGGGGTATTGGGTGTATCAGTGTGGGGGTATCTGGGGGTATCAGTGTGGGGGTATCTGGGGGTATTGGGTGTATCAGTGTGGGGGTATCTGGGGGTATTGGGGGTATCAGTGTGGGAGTGTCTGGGGGTATTGTGGGTATCAGTGTGGGGGTGTCTGGGGGTTTTGGGGGTATCAGTGTGGGGGTGTCTGGGGGTATTGGGGGTATCAGTGTGGGGGTATCGGGGTATTGTGGGTATCAGTCTGGGGGGATCTGGGGCTATTGTGGGTATCAGTGTGGGGGGATCTGGGGGTATTGGGGGTATCAGTGTGTGGGTATCTGGGGGTATTGGGGGTATCAGTGTGGGGGTATCGGGGTATTGTGGGTATCTGGGGATGTTGGGGGGTGTCTGGGTTTTTGTGGGTATCAGTGTGGGTGTATCTGGGGGTATTGTGGGTATCTGGGGATGTTGGGGGGTATCTGGGTTTTTGTGGGTATCAGTGTGGGTGTATCTGGGGGTATTGGGGGTATCAGTGTGGGGGTATCTGGGGGTATTGGGGGTATCAGTGTGTGGGTATCTGGGGGTATTGGGGGTATCAGTGTGGGGGTATCGGGGTATTGTGGGTATCTGGGGATGTTGGGGGGTGTCTGGGTTTTTGTGGGTATCAGTGTGGGTGTATCTGGGGGTATTGTGGGTATCTGGGGATGTTGGGGGGTATCTGGGTTTTTGTGGGTATCAGTGTGGGTGTATCTGGGGGTATTGGGGGTATCAGTGTGGGGGTATCTGGGGGTATTGGGGGTATCAGTGTGTGGGTATCTGGGGATGTTGGGGGGTATCTGGGTTTTTGTGGGTATCAGTGTGGGGGTATCTGGGGGTATTGTGGGTATCAGTGTGTGGGTATCTGGGGGTATCTGGGGATGTTGGGGGGTATCTGGGTTTTTGTGGGTATCAGTGTGGGGGTATCTGGGGGTATTGGGGGTATCAGTGTGGGGGTATCGGGGTATTGGGGGTATCAGTGTGTGGGTATCTGGGGGTATTGGGGGTATCAGTGTGGGGGTATCGGGGTATTGGGGGTATCAGTGTGGGGGTATCTGGGGGTATTGTGGGTATCTGGGGATGTTGGGGGGTATCTGGGTTTTTGTGGGTATCAGTGTGGGGGTATCTGGGTTTTTGTGGGTATCAGTGTGGGGGTATCTGGGGTGTTGTAGGTTTCAGTGTGGGGGTATCTGGGGTGTTGTGGGTATCAGTGTGGGGGTATCTGGTGGTATTGGGGGTATCAATGTGGGGGAGTCTGGGGGTATTGGGGGTATCAGTGTGGGAGTGTCTGGGGGTATCAGTGTGGGGGTATCTGGGGGTATTGTGGGTATCAGTGTGGGGATGTCTGGGGTATTGTGGGTATCAGTGTGGGGGTGTCTGGGGGTTTTGGGGGTATCAGTGTGGGGGTGTCTGGGGGTATTGGGGGTATCAGTGTGTGGGTATCTGGGGGTATCAGTGTGGGGGTATCTGGGGTATTGTGGGTATCAGTGTGGGGGTATTGGGGGTATCAGTGTGGGGGTGTCTGGGGTATTGTGGGTATCAGTGTGGGGGTGTCTGGGGGTTTTGGGGGTATCAGTGTGGGGGTATCTGGGGGTATCAGTGTGGGGGTGTCTGGGGGTATTGGGGGTATCAGTGTGGGGGTATCTGGGGGTATTGGGGGTATCAGTGTGGGGGTGTCTGGGGGTATTGGGGGTATCAGTGTGGGGGTATCTGGGGATATTGGGGGTATCAGTGTGGGGGTATCTGGGGGTATTGTGGGTATCTGGGGGTGTCTGGGGGTATTGTGGGTATCAGTGTGGGGGTATCTGGGGGTGTTGTGGCTTTCAGTGTGGGGGTATCTGGGGGTGTTGTGGGTATCAGTGTGGGGGTATCTGGGGGTATTGGGGGTATCAGTGTGGGGGTGTCTGGGGGTATTGGGGGTATCAGTGTGGGGGTATTGTGGGTATCTGGGGGTATTGTGGGTATCAGTGTGGGGGTATCTGGGGGTATTGTGGGTATATGTGTGGGGGTATCTGGGGGTGTTGTGGCTTTCAGTGTGGGGGTATCTGGGGGTATTGTGGGTATCAGTGTGGGGGTATCTGGGGGTATTGTGGGTATATGTGTGGGGGTATCTGGGGGTGTTGTGGCTTTCAGTGTGGGGATATCTGGGGGTGTTGTGGCTTTCAGTGTGGGGATATCTGGGGGTGTTGTGGGTATCAGTGTGGGGGTATCTGGTGGTATTGGGGGTATCAATGTGGGGGAGTCTGGGGGTATTGGGGGTATCAGTGTGGGAGTGTCTGGGGGTATCAGTGTGGGGGTATCTGGGGGTATTGTGGGTATCAGTGTGGGGATGTCTGGGGTATTGTGGGTATCAGTGTGGGGGTGTCTGGGGGTTTTGGGGGTATCAGTGTGGGGGTGTCTGGGGGTATTGGGGGTATCAGTGTGTGGGTATCTGGGGGTATCAGTGTGGGGGTATCTGGGGTATTGTGGGTATCAGTGTGGGGGTATTGGGGGTATCAGTGTGGGGGTGTCTGGGGTATTGTGGGTATCAGTGTGGGGGTGTCTGGGGGTTTTGGGGGTATCAGTGTGGGGGTATCTGGGGGTATCAGTGTGGGGGTGTCTGGGGGTATTGGGGGTATCAGTGTGGGGGTATCTGGGGGTATTGGGGGTATCAGTGTGGGGGTGTCTGGGGGTATTGGGGGTATCAGTGTGGGGGTATCTGGGGATATTGGGGGTATCAGTGTGGGGGTATCTGGGGGTATTGTGGGTATCTGGGGGTGTCTGGGGGTATTGTGGGTATCAGTGTGGGGGTATCTGGGGGTGTTGTGGCTTTCAGTGTGGGGGTATCTGGGGGTGTTGTGGGTATCAGTGTGGGGGTATCTGGGGGTATTGGGGGTATCAGTGTGGGGGTGTCTGGGGGTATTGGGGGTATCAGTGTGGGGGTATTGTGGGTATCTGGGGGTATTGTGGGTATCAGTGTGGGGGTATCTGGGGGTATTGTGGGTATATGTGTGGGGGTATCTGGGGGTGTTGTGGCTTTCAGTGTGGGGGTATCTGGGGGTATTGTGGGTATCAGTGTGGGGGTATCTGGGGGTATTGTGGGTATATGTGTGGGGGTATCTGGGGGTGTTGTGGCTTTCAGTGTGGGGATATCTGGGGGTGTTGTGGGTATCAGTGTGGGGGTATCTGGGGGTATGGGGGGTATCATTGTGGGGGTGTCTCGGGGTATTGGGGGTATCAGTGTGGGGGTATTGGGGGTATCAGTGTGGGAGTATCTGGGGGTATTGTGGGTATCAGTGTGGGGATATCTGGGGGTGTTGTGGGTATCTGGGGGTATTGCGGGTATCAGTGTGGGGGTATCTGGGGTGTTGTGGGTATCAGTGAGGGGGTATCTGGGGCTATTGTGGGTATCTGGGGGTATTGGGGGTATCAGTCTGGGGGTATCGGGGTATTGTGGGTATCAGTGTGGGGGTATCTGGGGGTATTGTGGGTATCTGGGGGTATTGGGGGTATCAGTGTGGGGGTATCTGGGGGTGTTGTGGGTATCAGTGTGGGGGTATTGGGGGTATCAGTGTGGGGGTATCTGGGGGTGTTGTGGGTATCAGTGTGGGGGTATTGGGGGTATCAGTGTGGGGGTGTCTGGGGGTATTGGGGGTATCAGTGTGGGGGTATCTGGGGGTATTGTGGGTATCAGTGTGGGGGTATCTGGGGGTGTTGTGGCTTTCAGTGTGGGCGTATCTGGGGGTATTGTGGGTATCAGTGTGGGGGTATCTGGGGGTGTTGTGGGTATCAGTGTGGGGGTATCTGGGGGTATGGGGGGTATCAGTGTGGGGTGTCTGGGGGTATTGAGGGTATCAGTGTGGGGGTATCGGGGTATTGTGGGTATCTGGGGATGTTGGGGGGTATCTGGGTTTTTGTGGGTATCAGTGTGGGGGTATCTGGGGGTATTGGGGGTATCAGTGTGGGGGTATCTGGGGGTATTGGGGGTATCAGTGTGTGGGTATCTGGGGGTATCTGGGGATGTTGGGGGTATCTGGGTTTTTGTGGGTATCAGTGTGGGGGTATCTGGGGGTATTGTGGGTATCAGTGTGTGGGTATCTGGGGGTATTGGGGGTATCAGTGTGGGGGTATCTGGGGGTATTGTGGCTATCAGTGTGTGGGTATCTGGGTGTATCTGGGGATGTTGGGGGGTATCTGGGTTTTTGTGGGTATCAGTGTGGGGGTGTCTGGGGGTATTGGGGGTATCAGTGTGAGGGTATCTGGGGGTATTGGGGGTATCAGTGTGGGGGTATCTGGGGGTATTGTGGGTATCAGTGTGTGGGTATCTGGGGGTATCTGGGGATTTTGGGGGGTATCTGGGTTTTTGTGGGTATCAGTGTGGTGGTATCTGGGTTTTTGTGGGTATCAGTGTGGGGGTATCTGGGGTGTTGTAGGTTTCAGTGTGGGGGTATCTGTGGTGTTGTGGGTATCAGTGTGGGGGTATCTGGGGGTATTGGGGGTATCAATGTGGGGGAGTCTGGGGGTATTGGGGGTATCAGTGTGGGAGTGTCTGGGGGTATTGGGGGTATCAGTGTGGAGGTATCTGGGGGTATTGGGGGTATCAGTGTGGAGGTATCTGGGGGTATTGGGTGTATCAGTGTGGGGGTATCTGGGGGTATCAGTCTGGGGGTATCTGGGGGTATTGGGTGTATCAGTGTGGGGGTATCTGGGGGTATTGGGGGTATCAGTGTGGGAGTGTCTGGGGGTATTGTGGGTATCAGTGTGGGGGTGTCTGGGGGTTTTGGGGGTATCAGTGTGGGGGTGTCTGGGGGTATTGGGGGTATCAGTGTGGGGGTATCGGGGTATTGTGGGTATCAGTCTGGGGGGATCTGGGGCTATTGTGGGTATCAGTGTGGGGGTATCTGGGGGTATTGGGGGTATCAGTGTGTGGGTATCTGGGGGTATTGGGGGTATCAGTGTGGGGGTATCGTGGTATTGGGGGTATCAGTGTGGGGGTATCTGGGGGTATTGTGGGTATCTGGGGATGTTGGGGGGTATCTGGGTTTTTGTGGGTATCAGTGTGGGTGTATCTGGGGGTATTGGGGGTATCAGTGTGGGGGTATCTGGGGGTATTGGGGGTATCAGTGTGTGGGTATCTGGGGATGTTGGGGGGTATCTGGGTTTTTGTGGGTATCAGTGTGGGGGTATCTGGGGGTATTGTGGGTATCAGTGTGTGGGTATCTGGGGGTATCTGGGGATGTTGGGGGGTATCTGGGTTTTTGTGGGTATCAGTGTGGGGGTATCTGGGGGTATTGTGGGTATCAGTGTGGGGGTATCTGGGTTTTTGTGGGTATCAGTGTGGGGGTATCTGGGGTGTTGTGGGTTTCAGTGTGGGGGTATCTGGGGTGTTGTGGGTATCAGTGTGGGGGTATCTGGTGGTATTGGGGGTATCAATGTGGGGGAGTCTGGGGGTATTGGGGGTATCAGTGTGGGAGTGTCTGGGGGTATCAGTGTGGGGGTATCTGGGGGTATTGTGGGTATCAGTGTGGGGATGTCTGGGGTATTGTGGGTATCAGTGTGGGGGTGTCTGGGGGTTTTGGGAGTATCAGTGTGGGGGTGTCTGGGGGTATTGGGGGTATCAGTGTGTGGGTATCTGGGGGTATCAGTGTGGGGGTATCTGGGGTATTGTGGGTATCAGTGTGGGGGTATTGGGGGTATCAGTGTGGGGGTGTCTGGGGTATTGTGGGTATCAGTGTGGGTGTGTCTGGGGGTTTTGGGGGTATCAGTGTGGGGGTATCTGGGGGTATTGGGGGTATCAGTGTGGGGGTGTCTGGGGGTATTGGGGGTATCAGTGTGTGGGTATCTGGGGGTATCAGTGTGGGGGTATCAGTGTGGGGGTATCTGGGGGTATTGTGGGTATCAGTGTGGGGGTATCTGGGGTGTTGTGGGTATCAGTGTGGGGGTATCTGGGGTATTGGGGGTATCAGTGTGGGGGTATCTGGGGGTATTGGGGGTATCAGTGTTGGGGTATCGGGGTATTGTGGGTATCAGTGTGGGGGTGTTGGGGGTATCAGTGTGGGGGTATCTGGGGGTATTGTGGGTATCTGGGGATGTTGGGGGGTATCTGGGTTTTTGTGGGTATCAGTGTGGGGGTATCTGGGGGTATTGGGGGTATCAGTGTGGGGGTATCTGGGGTATTGGGGGTATCTGTGTGGGGGTATCTGGGGGTATCTGGGGATGTTGGGGGGTATCTGGGTTTTTGTGGGTATCAGTGTGGGGGTATTGGGGGTATCAGTGTGGGGGTATCTGGGGGTATTGGGGTTATCAGTGTGTGCGTATCTGGGGGTATCAGTGTGTGGGTATCTGGGGATGTTGGGGGGTATCTGGGTTTTTGTGGGTATCAGTGTGGGGGTATCTGGGGTGTTGTAGTTTTCAGTGTGGGGGTATCTGGGGGTATTGGGGGTATCTGGGGTGTTGTGGGTATCAGTGTGTGGGTATTGGGGGTATCAATGTGGGGGTGTCTGGGGGTCTTGGGGTTATCAGTGTTGGAGTGTCTGGGGGTATTGGGGGTATCAGTGTGGGGGTATCTGGGGGTATTGGGGGTATCAGAGTGGGGGTGTCTGGGGGTATTGGGGGTATCAGTGTGGGGGTATCTGGGGGTATTGGGGGTATCAGTGTGGGGGTATCTGGGGGTATCAGTGTGGGGGTATCTGGGGGTATTGGGGGTATCAGTGTGGGGGTATCTGGGGGTATTGGGGGTATCAGTGTGGGGGTGTCTGGGGGTTTGGGGGGTATCAGTGTGGGGGTATCTGGGGGTATCTGGGGGTATTGGGGGTATCAGTGTGTGGGTGTTGGGGGTATCAGTGTGGGGGTGTCTGGGGGTATTGGGGGTATCAGTGTGGGGGTATCCGGGGGTATTGGGGGTATCAATCTGGGGGTATCTGGGGATATTGGGGGGGTATCTGGGGGTATCAGGGTGGGGATATCAGTGTGGGGGTATCTGGGGGTATCAGTGTGGGGGTATCTGGGGGTATTGGGGGTATCAGTGTGGGGGTATTGTGGGTATCAGTGTGGGGGTATCTGGGGGTATTGGGGGTATCAGTGTGTGGGTGTTGGGGGTATCAGTGTGGGGGTATCTGGGGGTATCAGTGTGGGGATATCAGTGTGGGGGTATTGTGGGTATCAGTGTGGGGGTATCTGGGGGTATTGAGGGTATCAGTGTGGGGGTATCTGGGGGTATTGGGGGTATCAGTGTGGGGTATCAGTGTGGGGGTATCAGTGTGGGGGTATTGTGGGTATCAGTGTGGGGGTATCTGGGGGTATTGGGGGTATCAGTGTGGGGGTATCTGGGGGTATTGGGGGTATCAGTGTGGGGGTATCTGGGGGTATTGGGGGTATCAGTGTTGGGGTATCTGGGGGTATTGGGGGTATCAGTGTGGGGTATCAGTGTGGGGGTATTGAGGGTATCAGTGTGTGGGTGTTGGGGGTATCAGTGTGGGGATATCTGGGGGTGTTGTGGGTATCAGCGTGGGGGTATCTGGGGGTATTGGGGGTATCAGTGTGGGGGTATCAGGGGGTATTGGGGGGTATCTGGGGGGATTGGGGGTATCAGTGTGGGGGTATCTGGGGGGATTGGGGGTATCAGTGTGGGGGTATCTGGGGGTATTGGGGGTATCAGTGTGGGGGTATCTGGGGGTATCAGTGTGGGGGTATCTGGGGGTATTGGGGGTATCAGTGTGGGGGTATCTGGGGGTATCAGTGTGGGGGTATCTGGGGGTATTGGGGGTATCGGGGTATTGGGGGTATCAGTGTGGGGGTGTCTGGGGGTATTGTGGGTATCAGTATGGGGGTATCTGGGGGTATTGTGGGTATCTGTGTGGGGGTATCAGTGTGGGGGTATCTGGGGGTATTGGGGGTATCAGTGTGGGGGTATCTGGGGGTATTGTGGGTATCAGTGTGGGGGTATTGGGGGTATCAGTGTGGGGGTATCTGGGGGTATTGGGGGTATCAGGGGGTATTGGGGGGTATCTGGGTAGTAGGATGATCACTGTGCTGGGTCGGATTTACCCAGACTCCTTTCCTCTCCTGTTGCAGATCTGAACAATCTGGAGAGCAGCGTTCAGGTCTTGGTGATTGGAGCGACAAACAGGCCTGACTCATTGGACCCCGCACTCCGCCGGGCTGGGCGCTTTGACCGGGAGATCTGTGTGGGAATTCCCAGTGAGGGAGCCCGGGAACAGTGAGTACCTCAATTCTTCTGTTCACCCGCAAGAAGACAATTTAGTGACCACCACCCCGGTGGTTAACGTACCCCCCTCCCCCAGTGGCTAATGGACACTTCCACCGCCCGCAATGGTAAACAGACCACCCACCCCACCCCCGATGGTTAACAGACTCCCCCTGGTGGTTAATGCACTCCCCCCGTTGGTTAATGGAATCCCCCTCGGTGGTTAATGGACAACCCTCAGTGGTTAATGGACACCCCCCGGTGGCTCGTGAACTCTCCTGGTGGTTAACAGACTCCCCCCGGTAGTTAATGGACTCCCCCGGTGGTGAATGGACTCCCCCGGTGGTGAATGGACTCCCCTGGTGGTGAATGGACTCCCCTGGTGGTGAATGGACTCCCCTGCTGGTTAATGGACTCCCCTGGTGGTTAATGGACTCCCCCGGTGGTTAATGGACTCACCTGGTGGTTAATGGACTCCCCCGGTGGTTAATGGACATCCCCCGGTGGTTAATGGACATCCCTGGTGGTTAATGGACATCCCTGGTGGTTAATGGACATCCCCTGGTGGTTAATGGACTCTCCCCCCCCCTCCCCTCCCCGGTAGTTAATGGACTCCCCCGGTGGTTAATGGACTCCCCCGGTGGTTAATGGACTCCACCCCCCCCCCCCCCCCCCGTGGTTAATGGACTCCCCTCCCCCCCCCCAGTGGTTAATGGACTCCCCCGGTGGTGAATGGACTCCCCTGGTGGTGAATGGACTCCCCCCCCCCAGTGGTTAATGGACATCCCCTGGTGGTGAATGGACTCCCCCCCCCCTCCAGTGGTTAATGGACTCCCCCGGTGGTGAATGGACTCCCCTGGTGGTGAATGGACTCCCCCCCCAGTGGTTAATGGACTCCCCCGGTGGTGAATGGACTCCCCTGGTGGTGAATGGACTCCCCCCCCAGTGGTTAATGGACATCCCCTGGTGGTTAATGGACTCCCCCTGGTGGTTAATGGACTCCCCCTGGTGGTTAATGGACTCCCCCGGTGGTTAATGGACTCCCCCTGGTGGTTAATGGACTCCCCGGTGGTTAATGGACTCCCCTGGTGGTCTGTGTTGATGGTGGTTGGGTTAATGGCGGAGTCTCTGATGGGTTAAATACCTGAATCATCTCGGCAGCTCTGGCAGCCTCTGTGGAGAGAGAACAGGTCTTGTGTCTGGATGACTCTTTGTCAGACACCAGAGCAGTCATCCAGACTGGAAGCGTTGGCTCGATTCTCTCTCCACAGAGGCTGTCAGACCTGCTGAGATGTTCCAGCGTTTTCTGTTTGTGTTCCAGATTGCAGCATCCACAGTATTGTGCTGTTAATATGTCCCCCATTGTGCCAGTGGGAGAATTGTACAGCACGTGAGTAAGGACGTTCCCCCAGTCACTTATTATAATTTCTCAAATATCTAACAGGATCTTGAGGACTTTGTGTCGGAAACTGAAGTTGCCAGAATCATTTGACTTTGGCCACCTGGCCCACCTGACTCCAGGGTATGTGGGTGCCGATCTCATGGCGCTCTGCCGTGAGGCTGCCATGAGCTCCGTGAACCGCATCCTGATCCAATGCCAGGAGGCAAACAGACACGTGCAAACTTCTGAGGAAAGTGGCAGCTCGGAAGGGCTGCAGAATCCTGGATTGGTGAGGAACTTATACACAAAACTGTCCCCGGCAAACACCCCCAGGACAGGGACAGCACGGGGTTAGATACAGAGTAAAGCTCCCTCTACACTGTCCCCATCAAACACTCCCAGGACAGGTACAGCACGGGGTTAGATACAGAGTAAAGCTTCCTCTACACTGTCCCCCATCAAACACTCCCAGGACAGATACAGCACGGGGTTAGATACAGAGTAAAGCTTCCTCTACACTGTCCCCCATCAAACACTCCCAGGACAGGTACAACACGGGGTTAGATACAGAGTAAAGCTCCCTCTACACTGTCCCCATCAAACACTCCCAGGACAGGTACAGCACGGGGTTAGATACAGAGTAAAGCTCCCTCTACACTGTCCCCCATCAAACACTCCCAGGACAGGTACAGCACGGGGTTAGATACAGAGTAAAGCTCCCTCTACACTGTCCCCCATCAAACACTCCCAGGACAGGTATAGCATGAGGTTAGATACAGAGTAAAGCTCCCTCTACACTGTCCCCCATCAGACACTCCCAGGACAGGGACAGCACGGGGTGAGATACAGAGTAAAGCTCCCTCGACACTGTCCCGATCAAACACTCCCAGGACAGGTACAGCATGGGGTTAGATACAGAGTAAAGCTCCCTCTACACAGTCCCCCTTCAAACACTCAGAGGACAGGGGTAGCACGGGGTTAGATACAGAGTAAAGCTCCCGCTGTACTGTCCCCATCAAACACTCCAAGGACAGGTACAGCACGGGGTTAGATACAGAGTAAAGCTCCCTCTACACTGTCCCCATCAAACACTCCCAGGACAGGTACAGCACGGGGTTAGATACAGAGTAAAGCTCCCTCTACACTGTCCCCATCAAACACTCCCAGGACAGGTACAACACGGGGTTAGATACAGAGTAAAGCTCCCTCGACACTGTCCCCATCAAACACTCCCAGGACAGGGACAGCACGGGGTTAGATACAGAGTAAAGCTCCCTCGACACTGCCCCCATCAAACACTCCCAGGACAGGTACTGCACGGGGTTAGATACAGAGTAAAGCTCCCTCTACACTGTCCCCATCAAACACTCCCAGGACAGGTACAGCACGGGGTTAGATACAGAGTAAAGCTCCCTCTACACTGCCCCATCAAACACTCCCAGGACAGGTACAGCACGGGGTTAGATACAGAGTAAAGGTCCCTCTACACTGTCCCCATCAAACACTCCGAGGACAGGTACAGCACGGGGTTAGATACAGACTAAAGCTCCCGCTACACTGTCCCGATCAAACACTCCCAGGACAGGTACAGCACGGGGTTCGATACAGAGTAAAGTTCCCTCGACACTGTCCCCATCAAACACTCCCAGGACAGGGGTAGCACGGGGTTTGATCCAGAGTATAGCTCCCTCTGTTCTGTCACCATCAAACCCTCCCTGGACGGGTACAGCACGGGGTTAGATACAGAGTAAAGCTCCCTCTACATTGTCCCCATCAAACACTCCCAGGACAGGGACAGCACGGGGTTAGATACAGAGTAAAGCTCCCTCGACACTGCCCCCATCAAACACTCCCAGGACAGGTACAGCACGGGGTTAGATACAGAGTAAAGCTCCCTCTACACTGTCCCCATCAAACACTCCCAGGACAGGTACAGCACGGGGCTAGATACAGAGTAAAGCTTCCTCTACACTGTCCCCATCAAACACTCCCAGGACAGGGACAGCACGGGGTTAGATACAGAGTAAAGCTCCCTCGACACGGCCCCCATCAAACACTCCCAGGACAGGTACAGCACGGGGTTAGATACAGAGTAAAGCTCCCTCTGCACTGTCCCCATCAAACACACCCAGGACAGGTACAGCACGGGGTTAGATACAGAGTAAAGCTTCCTCTACACTGTCCCCATCAAACACTCCCAGGACAGGTACAGCACGGCGTGAGATACAGAGTAAAGCTCCCTCTGCACTGTCCCCATCAAACACTCCCAGGAAAGGTGCAGCACAGGGTGAGATACAGAGTAAAGCTCCCTCGACACTGCCCCCATCAAACGCTCCCAGGACAGGTACAGCATGGGGTTAGATACAGAGTAAAGCTCCCTCTACACTGTCCCCATCAAACACTCCCAGGACAGGTACAGCACGGGGTTAGATACAGAGTAAAGCTCCCTCTACACTGTCCCCATCAAACACTCCCAGGACAGGTACAGCACAGGGTTAGATACAGAGTAAAGCTCCCTCTACACTGTCCCCATCAAACATGCTGTGTCTTTATAAGCTCTGTTTGTGAACAGAATTCCCACTCACCTGAAGAAGGGGCTTAGAGCTCCGAAAGCTTGTGTGGCTTTTGCTACCAAATAAACCTGTTGGACTTTAACCTGGTGTTGTTAAACTTCTTACTGTGTTCACCCCAGTCCAACGCCGGCATCTCCACCCCATCAAACACTCCCAGGACAGGGACAGCACGGGGTTAGATACAGAGTAAAGCTCCCTCTACACTGTCCCCCCATCAAACACTCCCAGGACAGGTACAGCACGGCGTTAGATACAGAGTAAAGCTCCCTCTACACTGTCCCCATCAAACACCCCCAGGACAGGTACAGCACGGGGTTAGATACAGAGTAAAGCTCCCTCTACACTGTCCCCCCATCAAACACTCCCAGGATAGATACAGCACGGGGTTAGATACAGAGTAAAGCTCCCTCTACACTGTCCCCCATCAAACACTCCCAGGGCAGGTACAGCACGGGGTTAGATACAGAGTAAAGCTCCCTCTACACTGTCCCCATCAAACACACCCAGGATAGATACAGCACGGGGTTAGATACAGAGTAAAGCTCCCTCTACACTGTCCCCCATCAAACACTCCCAGGATAGATACAGCACGGGGTTAGATACAGAGTAAAGCTCCCTCTACACTGTCCCCCATCAAACACTCCCAGGATAGATACAGCACGGGGTTAGATACAGAGTAAAGCTCCCTCTACACTGTCCCCCATCAAACACTCCCAGGACAGGTATAGCATGAGGTTAGATACAGAGTAAAGCTCCCTCTACACAGTCCCCCTTCAAACACTCAGAGGACAGGTATAGCATGAGGTTAGATACAGAGTAAAGCTCCCTCTACACTGTCCCCCATCAAACACTCCCAGGACAGGTATAGCATGAGGTTAGATACAGAGTAAAGCTCCCTCTACACTGTCCCCCATCAGACACTCCCAGGACAGGTACAGCACGGGGTTAGATACAGAGTAAAGCTCCCTCTACACTGTCCCCATCAAACGCTCCCAGGACAGGGACAGCACGGGGTTAGATACAGAGTAAAGCTTCCTCTACACTGTCCCCCATCAAACACTCCCAGGACAGGTACAGCACGGGGTTAGATACAGAGTAAAGCTCCGTCTCCACTGTCCCCATCAAACACACCCAGGACAGGTACAGCACGGGGTTAGATACAGAGTAAAGCTCCCTCTACACTGTCCCCATCAAACACTCCCAGGACAGGTACAGCACGGGGTTAGATACAGAGTAAAGCTCCCTCTACACTGTCCCCCATCAAACACTCCCAGGACAGGTACAACACGGGGTTAGGTACAGAGTAAAGCTCCCTCTACACTGTCCCCATCAAACACTCCCAGGATAGATACAGCACGGGGTTAGATACAGAGTAAAGCTCCCTCTACACTGTCCCCATCAAACACTCCCAGGACAGGTACGGCACGGGTTAGTTACAGAGTAAAGCTCCCTCTACACTGTCCCCATCAAACACTCCCAGGACAGGTACAGCACGGGGTTAGATACAGAGTAAAGCTCCCTCTACACTGCCCCCATCAAACACTCCCAGGACAGGTACAGCACGGGGTTAGATACAGAGTAAAGCTCCCTCTACACTGTCCCCATCAAACACTCCCAGGACAGGTACAGCACGGGGTTAGATACAGAGTAAAGCTCCCTCTACACTGTCCCCCATCAAACACTCCCAGGACAGGTACAGCACGGGGTTAGATACAGACTAAAGCTCCCTCTACACTGTCCCGATCAAACACTCCCAGGACAGGTACAGCACGGGGTTCGATACAGAGTAAAGCTGCCTCTACACTGTCCCCCATCAAACACTCCCAGGACAGGTACAACACGGGGTTAGATACAGAGTAAAGCTCCCTCTACACTGTCCCCATCAAACACTCCCAGGACAGGTACAGCACGGGGTTAGATACAGAGTAAAGCTCCCTCTACACTGTCCCCCATCAAACACTCCCAGGACAGGTACAGCACGGGGTTAGATACAGAGTAAAGCTCCCTCTACACTGTCCCCCATCAAACACTCCCAGGACAGGTATAGCATGAGGTTAGATACAGAGTAAAGCTCCCTCTACACTGTCCCCCATCAGACACTCCCAGGACAGGGACAGCACGGGGTGAGATACAGAGTAAAGCTCCCTCGACACTGTCCCGATCAAACACTCCCAGGACAGGTACAGCATGGGGTTAGATACAGAGTAAAGCTCCCTCTACACAGTCCCCCTTCAAACACTCAGAGGACAGGGGTAGCACGGGGTTAGATACAGAGTAAAGCTCCCGCTGTACTGTCCCCATCAAACACTCCAAGGACAGGTACAGCACGGGGTTAGATACAGAGTAAAGCTCCCTCTACACTGTCCCCATCAAACACTCCCAGGACAGGTACAGCACGGGGTTAGATACAGAGTAAAGCTCCCTCTACACTGTCCCCATCAAACACTCCCAGGACAGGTACAACACGGGGTTAGATACAGAGTAAAGCTCCCTCGACACTGTCCCCATCAAACACTCCCAGGACAGGGACAGCACGGGGTTAGATACAGAGTAAAGCTCCCTCGACACTGCCCCCATCAAACACTCCCAGGACAGGTACTGCACGGGGTTAGATACAGAGTAAAGCTCCCTCTACACTGTCCCCATCAAACACTCCCAGGACAGGTACAGCACGGGGTTAGATACAGAGTAAAGCTCCCTCTACACTGCCCCATCAAACACTCCCAGGACAGGTACAGCACGGGGTTAGATACAGAGTAAAGGTCCCTCTACACTGTCCCCATCAAACACTCCGAGGACAGGTACAGCACGGGGTGAGATACAGACTAAAGCTCCCTCTACACTGTCCCGATCAAACACTCCCAGGACAGGTACAGCACGGGGTTCGATACAGAGTAAAGTTCCCTCGACACTGTCCCCATCAAACACTCCCAGGACAGGGGTAGCACGGGGTTTGATCCAGAGTATAGCTCCCTCTGTTCTGTCACCATCAAACCCTCCCTGGACGGGTACAGCACGGGGTTAGATACAGAGTAAAGCTCCCTCTACATTGTCCCCATCAAACACTCCCAGGACAGGGACAGCACGGGGTTAGATACAGAGTAAAGCTCCCTCGACACTGCCCCCATCAAACACTCCCAGGACAGGTACAGCACGGGGTTAGATACAGAGTAAAGCTCCCTCTACACTGTCCCCATCAAACACTCCCAGGACAGGTACAGCACGGGGCTAGATACAGAGTAAAGCTTCCTCTACACTGTCCCCATCAAACACTCCCAGGACAGGGACAGCACGGGGTTAGATACAGAGTAAAGCTCCCTCGACACGGCCCCCATCAAACACTCCCAGGACAGGTACAGCACGGGGTTAGATACAGAGTAAAGCTCCCTCTGCACTGTCCCCATCAAACACACCCAGGACAGGTACAGCACGGGGTTAGATACAGAGTAAAGCTTCCTCTACACTGTCCCCATCAAACACTCCCAGGACAGGTACAGCACGGCGTGAGATACAGAGTAAAGCTCCCTCTGCACTGTCCCCATCAAACACTCCCAGGAAAGGTGCAGCACAGGGTGAGATACAGAGTAAAGCTCCCTCGACACTGCCCCCATCAAACGCTCCCAGGACAGGTACAGCATGGGGTTAGATACAGAGTAAAGCTCCCTCTACACTGTCCCCATCAAACACTCCCAGGACAGGTACAGCACGGGGTTAGATACAGAGTAAAGCTCCCTCTACACTGTCCCCATCAAACACTCCCAGGACAGGTACAGCACAGGGTTAGATACAGAGTAAAGCTCCCTCTACACTGTCCCCATCAAACATGCTGTGTCTTTATAAGCTCTGTTTGTGAACAGAATTCCCACTCACCTGAAGAAGGGGCTTAGAGCTCCGAAAGCTTGTGTGGCTTTTGCTACCAAATAAACCTGTTGGACTTTAACCTGGTGTTGTTAAACTTCTTACTGTGTTCACCCCAGTCCAACGCCGGCATCTCCACCCCATCAAACACTCCCAGGACAGGGACAGCACGGGGTTAGATACAGAGTAAAGCTCCCTCTACACTGTCCCCCCATCAAACACTCCCAGGACAGGTACAGCACGGCGTTAGATACAGAGTAAAGCTCCCTCTACACTGTCCCCATCAAACACCCCCAGGACAGGTACAGCACGGGGTTAGATACAGAGTAAAGCTCCCTCTACACTGTCCCCCCATCAACCACTCCCAGGATAGATACAGCACGGGGTTAGATACAGAGTAAAGCTCCCTCTACACTGTCCCCCATCAAACACTCCCAGGGCAGGTACAGCACGGGGTTAGATACAGAGTAAAGCTCCCTCTACACTGTCCCCATCAAACACACCCAGGATAGATACAGCACGGGGTTAGATACAGAGTAAAGCTCCCTCTACACTGTCCCCCATCAAACACTCCCAGGATAGATACAGCACGGGGTTAGATACAGAGTAAAGCTCCCTCTACACTGTCCCCCATCAAACACTCCCAGGATAGATACAGCACGGGGTTAGATACAGAGTAAAGCTCCCTCTACACTGTCCCCCATCAAACACTCCCAGGACAGGTATAGCATGAGGTTAGATACAGAGTAAAGCTCCCTCTACACAGTCCCCCTTCAAACACTCAGAGGACAGGTATAGCATGAGGTTAGATACAGAGTAAAGCTCCCTCTACACTGTCCCCCATCAAACACTCCCAGGACAGGTATAGCATGAGGTTAGATACAGAGTAAAGCTCCCTCTACACTGTCCCCCATCAGACACTCCCAGGACAGGTACAGCACGGGGTTAGATACAGAGTAAAGCTCCCTCTACACTGTCCCCATCAAACGCTCCCAGGACAGGGACAGCACGGGGTTAGATACAGAGTAAAGCTTCCTCTACACTGTCCCCCATCAAACACTCCCAGGACAGGTACAGCACGGGGTTAGATACAGAGTAAAGCTCCGTCTCCACTGTCCCCATCAAACACACCCAGGACAGGTACAGCACGGCGTTAGATACAGAGTAAAGCTCCCTCTACACTGTCCCCATCAAACACTCCCAGGACAGGTACAGCACGGGGTTAGATACAGAGTAAAGCTCCCTCTACACTGTCCCCCATCAAACACTCCCAGGACAGGTACAACACGGGGTTAGGTACAGAGTAAAGCTCCCTCTACACTGTCCCCATCAAACACTCCCAGGATAGATACAGCACGGGGTTAGATACAGAGTAAAGCTCCCTCTACACTGTCCCCATCAAACACTCCCAGGACAGGTACGGCACGGGTTAGTTACAGAGTAAAGCTCCCTCTACACTGTCCCCATCAAACACTCCCAGGACAGGTACAGCACGGGGTTAGATACAGAGTAAAGCTCCCTCTACACTGCCCCCCATCAAACACTCCCAGGACAGGTACAGCACGGGGTTAGATACAGAGTAAAGCTCCCTCTACACTGTCCCCATCAAACACTCCCAGGACAGGTACAGCACGGGGTTAGATACAGAGTAAAGCTCCCTCTACACTGTCCCCCATCAAACACTCCCAGGACAGGTACAGCACGGGGTTAGATACAGACTAAAGCTCCCTCTACACTGTCCCGATCAAACACTCCCAGGACAGGTACAGCACGGGGTTCGATACAGAGTAAAGCTGCCTCTACACTGTCCCCCATCAAACACTCCCAGGACAGGTACAACACGGGGTTAGATACAGAGTAAAGCTCCCTCTACACTGTCCCCATCAAACACTCCCAGGACAGGTACAGCACGGGGTTAGATACAGAGTAAAGCTCCCTCTACACTGTCCCCCATCAAACACTCCCAGGACAGGTACAGCACGGGGTTAGATACAGAGTAAAGCTCCCTCTACACTGTCCCCCATCAAACACTCCCAGGACAGGTATAGCATGAGGTTAGATACAGAGTAAAGCTCCCTCTACACTGTCCCCCATCAGACACTCCCAGGACAGGGACAGCACGGGGTGAGATACAGAGTAAAGCTCCCTCGACACTGTTCCGATCAAACACTCCCAGGACAGGTACAGCATGGGGTTAGATACAGAGTAAAGCTCCCTCTACACAGTCCCCCTTCAAACACTCAGAGGACAGGGGTAGCACGGGGTTAGATACAGAGTAAAGCTCCCGCTGTACTGTCCCCATCAAACACTCCAAGGACAGGTACAGCACGGGGTTAGATACAGAGTAAAGCTCCCTCTACACTGTCCCCATCAAACACTCCCAGGACAGGTACAGCACGGGGTTAGATACAGAGTAAAGCTCCCTCTACACTGTCCCCATCAAACACTCCCAGGACAGGTACAACACGGGGTTAGATACAGAGTAAAGCTCCCTCGACACTGTCCCCATCAAACACTCCCAGGACAGGGACAGCACGGGGTTAGATACAGAGTAAAGCTCCCTCGACACTGCCCCCATCAAACACTCCCAGGACAGGTACTGCACGGGGTTAGATACAGAGTAAAGCTCCCTCTACACTGTCCCCATCAAACACTCCCAGGACAGGT
The DNA here is from genome assembly GCF_964213995.1 of Mustelus asterias. Classification (NCBI taxonomy): domain Eukaryota; kingdom Metazoa; phylum Chordata; class Chondrichthyes; order Carcharhiniformes; family Triakidae; genus Mustelus; species Mustelus asterias. Next base: position 43,476 of record NW_027592187.1, read on the forward strand.
ACAGCACGGGGTTAGATACAGAGTAAAGCTCCCTCTACACTGCCCCATCAAACACTCCCAGGACAGGTACAGCACGGGGTTAGATACAGAGTAAAGGTCCCTCTACACTGTCCCCATCAAACACTCCGAGGACAGGTACAGCACGGGGTTAGATACAGACTAAAGCTCCCTCTACACTGTCCCGATCAAACACTCCCAGGACAGGTACAGCACGGGGTTCGATACAGAGTAAAGTTCCCTCGACACTGTCCCCATCAAACACTCCCAGGACAGGGGTAGCACGGGGTTTGATCCAGAGTATAGCTCCCTCTGTTCTGTCACCATCAAACCCTCCCTGGACGGGTACAGCACGGGGTTAGATACAGAGTAAAGCTCCCTCTACATTGTCCCCATCAAACACTCCCAGGACAGGGACAGCACGGGGTTAGATACAGAGTAAAGCTCCCTCGACACTGCCCCCATCAAACACTCCCAGGACAGGTACAGCACGGGGTTAGATACAGAGTAAAGCTCCCTCTACACTGTCCCCATCAAACACTCCCAGGACAGGTACAGCACGGGGCTAGATACAGAGTAAAGCTTCCTCTACACTGTCCCCATCAAACACTCCCAGGACAGGGACAGCACGGGGTTAGATACAGAGTAAAGCTCCCTCGACACGGCCCCCATCAAACACTCCCAGGACAGGTACAGCACGGGGTTAGATACAGAGTAAAGCTCCCTCTGCACTGTCCCCATCAAACACACCCAGGACAGGTACAGCACGGGGTTAGATACAGAGTAAAGCTTCCTCTACACTGTCCCCATCAAACACTCCCAGGACAGGTACAGCACGGCGTGAGATACAGAGTAAAGCTCCCTCTGCACTGGCCCCATCAAACACTCCCAGGAAAGGTGCAGCACAGGGTGAGATACAGAGTAAAGCTCCCTCGACACTGCCCCCATCAAACGCTCCCAGGACAGGTACAGCATGGGGTTAGATACAGAGTAAAGCTCCCTCTACACTGTCCCCATCAAACACTCCCAGGACAGGTACAGCACGGGGTTAGATACAGAGTAAAGCTCCCTCTACACTGTCCCCATCAAACACTCCCAGGACAGGTACAGCACAGGGTTAGATACAGAGTAAAGCTCCCTCTACACTGTCCCCATCAAACATGCTGTGTCTTTATAAGCTCTGTTTGTGAACAGAATTCCCACTCACCTGAAGAAGGGGCTTAGAGCTCCGAAAGCTTGTGTGGCTTTTGCTACCAAATAAACCTGTTGGACTTTAACCTGGTGTTGTTAAACTTCTTACTGTGTTCACCCCAGTCCAACGCCGGCATCTCCACCCCATCAAACACTCCCAGGACAGGGACAGCACGGGGTTAGATACAGAGTAAAGCTCCCTCTACACTGTCCCCCCATCAAACACTCCCAGGACAGGTACAGCACGGCGTTAGATACAGAGTAAAGCTCCCTCTACACTGTCCCCATCAAACACCCCCAGGACAGGTACAGCACGGGGTTAGATACAGAGTAAAGCTCCCTCTACACTGTCCCCCCATCAAACACTCCCAGGATAGATACAGCACGGGGTTAGATACAGAGTAAAGCTCCCTCTACACTGTCCCCCATCAAACACTCCCAGGGCAGGTACAGCACGGGGTTAGATACAGAGTAAAGCTCCCTCTACACTGTCCCCATCAAACACACCCAGGATAGATACAGCACGGGGTTAGATACAGAGTAAAGCTCCCTCTACACTGTCCCCCATCAAACACTCCCAGGATAGATACAGCACGGGGTTAGATACAGAGTAAAGCTCCCTCTACACTGTCCCCCATCAAACACTCCCAGGATAGATACAGCACGGGGTTAGATACAGAGTAAAGCTCCCTCTACACTGTCCCCCATCAAACACTCCCAGGACAGGTATAGCATGAGGTTAGATACAGAGTAAAGCTCCCTCTACACAGTCCCCCTTCAAACACTCAGAGGACAGGTATAGCATGAGGTTAGATACAGAGTAAAGCTCCCTCTACACTGTCCCCCATCAAACACTCCCAGGACAGGTATAGCATGAGGTTAGATACAGAGTAAAGCTCCCTCTACACTGTCCCCCATCAGACACTCCCAGGACAGGTACAGCACGGGGTTAGATACAGAGTAAAGCTCCCTCTACACTGTCCCCATCAAACGCTCCCAGGACAGGGACAGCACGGGGTTAGATACAGAGTAAAGCTTCCTCTACACTGTCCCCCATCAAACACTCCCAGGACAGGTACAGCACGGGGTTAGATACAGAGTAAAGCTCCGTCTCCACTGTCCCCATCAAACACACCCAGGACAGGTACAGCACGGGGTTAGATACAGAGTAAAGCTCCCTCTACACTGTCCCCATCAAACACTCCCAGGACAGGTACAGCACGGGGTTAGATACAGAGTAAAGCTCCCTCTACACTGTCCCCCATCAAACACTCCCAGGACAGGTACAACACGGGGTTAGGTACAGAGTAAAGCTCCCTCTACACTGTCCCCATCAAACACTCCCAGGATAGATACAGCACGGGGTTAGATACAGAGTAAAGCTCCCTCTACACTGTCCCCATCAAACACTCCCAGGACAGGTACGGCACGGGTTAGTTACAGAGTAAAGCTCCCTCTACACTGTCCCCATCAAACACTCCCAGGACAGGTACAGCACGGGGTTAGATACAGAGTAAAGCTCCCTCTACACTGCCCCCATCAAACACTCCCAGGACAGGTACAGCACGGGGTTAGATACAGAGTAAAGCTCCCTCTACACTGTCCCCATCAAACACTCCCAGGACAGGTACAGCACGGGGTTAGATACAGAGTAAAGCTCCCTCTACACTGTCCCCCATCAAACACTCCCAGGACAGGTACAGCACGGGGTTAGATACAGACTAAAGCTCCCTCTACACTGTCCCGATCAAACACTCCCAGGACAGGTACAGCACGGGGTTCGATACAGAGTAAAGCTGCCTCTACACTGTCCCCCATCAAACACTCCCAGGACAGGTACAACACGGGGTTAGATACAGAGTAAAGCTCCCTCTACACTGTCCCCATCAAACACTCCCAGGACAGGTACAGCACGGGGTTAGATACAGAGTAAAGCTCCCTCTACACTGTCCCCCATCAAACACTCCCAGGACAGGTACAGCACGGGGTTAGATACAGAGTAAAGCTCCCTCTACACTGTCCCCCATCAAACACTCCCAGGACAGGTATAGCATGAGGTTAGATACAGAGTAAAGCTCCCTCTACACTGTCCCCCATCAGACACTCCCAGGACAGGGACAGCACGGGGTGAGATACAGAGTAAAGCTCCCTCGACACTGTCCCGATCAAACACTCCCAGGACAGGTACAGCATGGGGTTAGATACAGAGTAAAGCTCCCTCTACACAGTCCCCCTTCAAACACTCAGAGGACAGGGGTAGCACGGGGTTAGATACAGAGTAAAGCTCCCGCTGTACTGTCCCCATCAAACACTCCAAGGACAGGTACAGCACGGGGTTAGATACAGAGTAAAGCTCCCTCTACACTGTCCCCATCAAACACTCCCAGGACAGGTACAGCACGGGGTTAGATACAGAGTAAAGCTCCCTCTACACTGTCCCCATCAAACACTCCCAGGACAGGTACAACACGGGGTTAGATACAGAGTAAAGCTCCCTCGACACTGTCCCCATCAAACACTCCCAGGACAGGGACAGCACGGGGTTAGATACAGAGTAAAGCTCCCTCGACACTGCCCCCATCAAACACTCCCAGGACAGGTACTGCACGGGGTTAGATACAGAGTAAAGCTCCCTCTACACTGTCCCCATCAAACACTCCCAGGACAGGTACAGCACGGGGTTAGATACAGAGTAAAGCTCCCTCTACACTGCCCCATCAAACACTCCCAGGACAGGTACAGCACGGGGTTAGATACAGAGTAAAGGTCCCTCTACACTGTCCCCATCAAACACTCCGAGGACAGGTACAGCACGGGGTTAGATACAGACTAAAGCTCCCTCTACACTGTCCCGATCAAACACTCCCAGGACAGGTACAGCACGGGGTTCGATACAGAGTAAAGTTCCCTCGACACTGTCCCCATCAAACACTCCCAGGACAGGGGTAGCACGGGGTTTGATCCAGAGTATAGCTCCCTCTGTTCTGTCACCATCAAACCCTCCCTGGACGGGTACAGCACGGGGTTAGATACAGAGTAAAGCTCCCTCTACATTGTCCCCATCAAACACTCCCAGGACAGGGACAGCACGGGGTTAGATACAGAGTAAAGCTCCCTCGACACTGCCCCCATCAAACACTCCCAGGACAGGTACAGCACGGGGTTAGATACAGAGTAAAGCTCCCTCTACACTGTCCCCATCAAACACTCCCAGGACAGGTACAGCACGGGGCTAGATACAGAGTAAAGCTTCCTCTACACTGTCCCCATCAAACACTCCCAGGACAGGGACAGCACGGGGTTAGATACAGAGTAAAGCTCCCTCGACACGGCCCCCATCAAACACTCCCAGGACAGGTACAGCACGGGGTTAGATACAGAGTAAAGCTCCCTCTGCACTGTCCCCATCAAACACACCCAGGACAGGTACAGCACGGGGTTAGATACAGAGTAAAGCTTCCTCTACACTGTCCCCATCAAACACTCCCAGGACAGGTACAGCACGGCGTGAGATACAGAGTAAAGCTCCCTCTGCACTGTCCCCATCAAACACTCCCAGGAAAGGTGCAGCACAGGGTGAGATACAGAGTAAAGCTCCCTCGACACTGCCCCCATCAAACGCTCCCAGGACAGGTACAGCATGGGGTTAGATACAGAGTAAAGCTCCCTCTACACTGTCCCCATCAAACACTCCCAGGACAGGTACAGCACGGGGTTAGATACAGAGTAAAGCTCCCTCTACACTGTCCCCATCAAACACTCCCAGGACAGGTACAGCACAGGGTTAGATACAGAGTAAAGCTCCCTCTACACTGTCCCCATCAAACATGCTGTGTCTTTATAAGCTCTGTTTGTGAACAGAATTCCCACTCACCTGAAGAAGGGGCTTAGAGCTCCGAAAGCTTGTGTGGCTTTTGCTACCAAATAAACCTGTTGGACTTTAACCTGGTGTTGTTAAACTTCTTACTGTGTTCACCCCAGTCCAACGCCGGCATCTCCACCCCATCAAACACTCCCAGGACAGGGACAGCACGGGGTTAGATACAGAGTAAAGCTCCCTCTACACTGTCCCCCCATCAAACACTCCCAGGACAGGTACAGCACGGCGTTAGATACAGAGTAAAGCTCCCTCTACACTGTCCCCATCAAACACCCCCAGGACAGGTACAGCACGGGGTTAGATACAGAGTAAAGCTCCCTCTACACTGTCCCCCCATCAAACACTCCCAGGATAGATACAGCACGGGGTTAGATACAGAGTAAAGCTCCCTCTACACTGTCCCCCATCAAACACTCCCAGGGCAGGTACAGCACGGGGTTAGATACAGAGTAAAGCTCCCTCTACACTGTCCCCATCAAACACACCCAGGATAGATACAGCACGGGGTTAGATACAGAGTAAAGCTCCCTCTACACTGTCCCCCATCAAACACTCCCAGGATAGATACAGCACGGGGTTAGATACAGAGTAAAGCTCCCTCTACACTGTCCCCCATCAAACACTCCCAGGATAGATACAGCACGGGGTTAGATACAGAGTAAAGCTCCCTCTACACTGTCCCCCATCAAACACTCCCAGGACAGGTATAGCATGAGGAGGACTTTGAGTAGTGTGGAGGAGCAGAGGGATCTAGGTGTATGTGTGCATAGATCCCTGAAGGTTGGGAATCAAGTAGATAGGGTTGTTAAGAAGGCATATGGTGTCTTGGCGTTTATTGGTAGGGGGATTGAATTTAGGAGTCGTGGCGTTATGTTGCAACTGTACACAACTCTGGTGCAGCCGCACTTGGAGTACTGTGTGCAGTTCTGGTCCCCACATTACAGGAAGGATGTGGAGGCTTTGGAGAGGGTGCAGAGGAGGTTTACCAGGATGTTGCCTGGTATGGAGGGGAGATCCTATGAGGAGAGGCTGAGGGATTTGGGATTGTTTTCGCTGGAAAGGCGGCGGCTAAGAGGGGATCTTATTGAAACATATAAGATGATTAGAGGTTTAGATAGGGTGGATAGTGATAGCCTTTTTCCTCTGATGGAGAAATCCAGCACGAGGGGGCATGGCTTTAAATTGAGGGGGGGTAGTTATAGAACCGATGTCAGGGGTAGGTTCTTTACCCAGAGGGTGGTGAGGGATTGGAATGCCCTGCCAGCATCAGTAGTAAATGCGCCTAGTTTGGGGGCGTTTAAGAGATCCGTAGATAGGTTCATGGACGAAAAGAAATTGGTTTAGGTTGGAGGGTCACAGTTTTTTTTTTTAACTGGTCGGTGCAACATCGTGGGCCGAAGGGCCTGTTCTGCGCTGTTATGTTCTATGTTCTATGTTCTATGAGGTTAGATACAGAGTAAAGCTCCCTCTACACAGTCCCCCTTCAAACACTCAGAGGACAGGTATAGCATGAGGTTAGATACAGAGTAAAGCTCCCTCTACACTGTCCCCCATCAAACACTCCCAGGACAGGTATAGCATGAGGTTAGATACAGAGTAAAGCTCCCTCTACACTGTCCCCCATCAGACACTCCCAGGACAGGTACAGCACGGGGTTAGATACAGAGTAAAGCTCCCTCTACACTGTCCCCATCAAACGCTCCCAGGACAGGGACAGCACGGGGTTAGATACAGAGTAAAGCTTCCTCTACACTGTCCCCCATCAAACACTCCCAGGACAGGTACAGCACGGGGTTAGATACAGAGTAAAGCTCCGTCTCCACTGTCCCCATCAAACACACCCAGGACAGGTACAGCACGGGGTTAGATACAGAGTAAAGCTCCCTCTACACTGTCCCCATCAAACACTCCCAGGACAGGTACAGCACGGGGTTAGATACAGAGTAAAGCTCCCTCTACACTGTCCCCCATCAAACACTCCCAGGACAGGTACAACACGGGGTTAGGTACAGAGTAAAGCTCCCTCTACACTGTCCCCATCAAACACTCCCAGGATAGATACAGCACGGGGTTAGATACAGAGTAAAGCTCCCTCTACACTGTCCCCATCAAACACTCCCAGGACAGGTACGGCACGGGTTAGTTACAGAGTAAAGCTCCCTCTACACTGTCCCCAATCAAACACTCCCAGGACAGGTACAGCACGGGGTTAGATACAGAGTAAAGCTCCCTCTACACTGCCCCCATCAAACACTCCCAGGACAGGTACAGCACGGGGTTAGATACAGAGTAAAGCTCCCTCTACACTGTCCCCATCAAACACTCCCAGGACAGGTACAGCACGGGGTTAGATACAGAGTAAAGCTCCCTCTACACTGTCCCCCATCAAACACTCCCAGGACAGGTACAGCACGGGGTTAGATACAGACTAAAGCTCCCTCTACACTGTCCCGATCAAACACTCCCAGGACAGGTACAGCACGGGGTTCGATACAGAGTAAAGCTGCCTCTACACTGTCCCCATCAAATACTCTCAAGACAGGGACGGCACGGGGTTCGACACTGAGTAAAGTTCCCTCTACACTGTCCCCATCAAACACTCCCAGGACAGGTACAGCACGGGGTTAGATACAGAGTAAAGCTCCCTCTACACTGTCCCCATCAAACACTCCCAGGACAGGTACAGCACGGGGTTAGATACAGAGTAAAGCTCCCTCTACACTGTCCCCATCAAACACTCCCAGGACAGGTACAGCACGGGGTTAGATACAGAGTAAAGCGCCCTCTACACGGTATCCCATCAAACACTCCCAGGACAGGTGCAGCACGGCGTTAGATACAGAGTAAAGCTTCCTCTACACTGTCCCCATCAAACACTCCCAGGACAGGTACAGCACGGGGTTAGATACAGAGTAAAGCTCCCTCTACACTGTCCCCCTTCAAACACTCCCAGGACAGGTACAGCACGGGGTTAGATACAGAGTAAAGCTCCCTCTACACTGTCCCCATCAAACACTCCCAGGACAGGTACAGCACGGGGTTAGATACAGAGTAAAGCTACCTCTCCACTGTCCCCCTTCAAACACTCCCAGGACAGGTACAGCACGGGGTTAGATACAGAGTAAAGCTCCCTCTACACTGTCCCCATCAAACATGCTGTGTCTTTATAAGCTCTGTTTGTGAACAGAATTCCCACTCACCTGAAGAAGGGGCTTAGAGCTCCGAAAGCTTGTGTGGCTTTTGCTACCAAATAAACCTGTTGGACTTTAACCTGGTGTTGTTAAACTTCTTACTGTGTTCACCCCAGTCCAACGCCGGCATCTCCACCCCATCAAACACTCCCAGGACAGGTACAGCACGGGGTTAGATACAGAGTAAAGCTCCCTCTACACTGTCCCCATCAAACACTCCCAGGACAGGTACAGCACGGGGTTAGATACAGAGTAAAGCGCCCTCTACACGGTATCCCATCAAACACTCCCAGGACAGGTGCAGCACGGCGTTAGATACAGAGTAAAGCTTCCTCTACACTGTCCCCATCAAACACTCCCAGGACAGGTACAGCACGGGGTTAGATACAGAGTAAAGCTCCCTCTACACTGTCCCCCTTCAAACACTCCCAGGACAGGTACAGCACGGGGTTAGATACAGAGTAAAGCTCCCTCTACACTGTCCCCATCAAACACTCCCAGGACAGGTACAGCACGGGGTTAGATACAGAGTAAAGCTACCTCTCCACTGTCCCCCTTCAAACACTCCCAGGACAGGTACAGCACGGGGTTAGATACAGAGTAAAGCTCCCTCTACACTGTCCCCATCAAACATGCTGTGTCTTTATAAGCTCTGTTTGTGAACAGAATTCCCACTCACCTGAAGAAGGGGCTTAGAGCTCCGAAAGCTTGTGTGGCTTTTGCTACCAAATAAACCTGTTGGACTTTAACCTGGTGTTGTTAAACTTCTGACTGTGTTTACCCCAGTCCAACGCCGGCATCTCCACCCCATCAAACACTCCCAGGACAGGGACAGCACGGGGTTAGATACAGAGTAAAGCTCCCTCTACACTGTCCCCATCAAACACTCCCAGGACAGGTACAGCACAGGGTTAGATCCAGAGTAAAGCTCCATCTACACTGTCCCCATCAAACACTCCCAGGACAGGTACAGCACGGCGTTAGATACAGAGTAAAGCTCCCTCTACACTGTCCCCATCAAACACTCCCAGGACAGGTACAGCACGGGGTTAGATACAGAGTAAAGCTTCCTCTACACTGTCCCCCATCAAACACTCCCAGGACAGGTACAGCACGGGGCTAGATACAGAGTAAAGCTCCCTCTACACAGTCCCCATCAGACACTCCCAGGACAGGGACAGCACGGGGTGAGATACAGAGTAAAGCTCCCTCGACACTGCCCCCATCAAACACTCCCAGGACAGGTACGGCATGGGGTTAGATACAGAGTAAAGCTCCCTCTACACTGTCCCCCTTCAAACACTCCGAGGACAGGGGTAGCACGGTGTTAGATACAGAGTAAAGCTCCCTTTACACTGTCCCCATCAAACACTCCCAGGACAGGAACAGCACGGCGTGAGATACAGAGTAAAGCTCCCTCTACACTGCCCCATCAAACACTCCCAGGACAGGTACGGCACGGTGTTAGATACAGAGTAAAGCTCCCTCTTCCCTGTCCCCATCAAACACTCCCAGGACAGGGACAACACGGGGTTAGATACAGAGTAAAGCTCTCTCTCTCTCTCGCTCTCGCGCTCACTCTCGCTCTCGCGCTCTCTCTCTCTCTCTCTCTCGCGCTCTCTCTCGCTCTCGCGCTCGCTCTCGCTCTCGCTCTCGCGCTCTCTCGCTCTCGCGCTCTCTCTCGCTCTCTCTCTCGCTCTTGCGCTCGCTCTCGCGCTCTCTCTCGCTATCGCGCTCTCTCTCGCTATCGTGCTCTCTCGCTCTCGCGCTCTCTCGCTATCGCGCTCTCTCTTGCTCTCGCACTCTCTCGCTCTCTCACGCTCTCGCGCTCTCTCTCGCTATCGCGCTCTCTTGCTATCGTGCTCTCTCTCGCTATCGCGCCCTCTCTCGCTATCGCGCTCTCTCTTGCTCTCGCGCTCTCTCTCGCTATCGTGCTCTCTCTCGCTATCGCGCTCTCTCTCGCTGTCGTGCTCTCTGTCGCTATCGTGCTTTCGCTCTCGCGCTCTCTCTCTCTCTCGCTATTGCGCTGTCTCGCTATCGCGCTCTCTCTCGCTCTCGCGCTCTCTCTCGCTCTCGCGCTCTCTCTCGTTCTCGCGCTCTCTCTCGCTCTCGCGCTCTCTCTCGCTCTCGCGCTCTCTCTCGCTCTCGCGCTCTCTCTCGCGCTCTCTCTCGCTCTCGCGCTCTCTCTCGCTCTCGCGCTCTCTCTCGCTCTCGCGCTCTCTCTCGCTCTCGCGCTCTCTCTCGCGCTCTCTCTCGCTCTCGCGCTCTCTCGCTCTCGCGCTCTCTCTCGCTATCGCGCTCTCTCTTGAGCTCTTTCTTGCGCTCTCTCTCGCTCTCGCGCTCTCTCTCGCTATCGCGCTCTCTCTCGCTATCGCGCTCTCTCTCGCTATCGTGCTCTCTCTCTCTCGCTCTCTCTTGAGCTCTTGCGCTCTCTCTTCAGCTCTCTCTCTCGCTCTCGCGCACTCTGTCGCTCTCGCGCTCTCTCGCTCTTTCTTGCTCTCGCTCTCTCGCGCTCTCTCGCTCTTTCTTGCTCTCGCTCTCTCGCGCTCACTCGTGCTCTATCGTGCTCTCTCGCGCTTTCTCGCGCCCGCTCTCTCTCGCTCTCGCGCTCTCTCTCGCTCTCGCGCTCTCTCTCGCTATCGTGCTCTCTCTCGCTCTCGCGCTCTCTCTCGCTATCGCGCTCTCTCTCTCTCTCGCTCTCTCTTGAGCTCTTGCGCTCTCTCTTGAGCTCTCTCTCTCTCGCTCTCGCGCTCTCTCTCGCTATCGCGCTCTCTCTCGCTATCGCGCTCTCTCTCGCTATCGCGCTCTCTCTCTCTCTCGCTCTCTCTTGAGCTCTTGCGCTCTCTCTTCAGCTCTCTCTCTCTCGCTCTCGCGCGCTCTGTCGCTCTCGCGCTCTCTCGCTCTTTCTTGCTCTCGCTCTCTCGTGCTCTCTCGCGCTTTCTCGCGCCCGCTCTCTCTCGCTATCGCGCTCTCTCTCGCTATCGCGCTCTCTCTCGCTATCGCGCTCTCTCTCGCTATTGCGCTCTCGCACTCTCTCGCTCTCGCACTCTCTCGCTCTCGCACTCTCTCGCTCTCGCACTCTCTCGCGCTTTTGCGCTCTCTCTTGAGCTCTCTCGCTCTCGCGCGCTCTTTCTTGCTCTCGCGCTCTTTCTTGCTCTCGCGCTCTTTCTTGCTCTCGCGCTCTTTCTTGCTCTTGCGCTCTCTCGTGCTCTCTCGTGCGCGCTCTCTCTCACGCTCTCTCACTTGCTCTCTCTCGCTCTCTCTCG
>NW_027592187.1:60000-61316 GCF_964213995.1 Mustelus asterias
GCTCTCTCCCTCGCGCTCTCTCCCTCGCTCTCACTCCCTCGCTCTCTCTCTCCCTCGCTCTCTCTCTCCCTCGCTCTCTCTCTCTCGCTCTCTCCCTCGCTCTCGCTCTCCCTCGCTCTCTCCCTCGCTCTCTCTCTCACTCTCTCCCTCGCTCTCTCTCCCTCGCGCTCTCTCCCTCGCTCTCAATCCCTCGCTCTCTCGCTCTCTCTCTCTCTCTCTCACTCTCTCCCTCGCTCTCTCCCTTGCGCTCTCTCCCTCGCGCTCTCTCCCTCGCTCTCTCCCTCGCTCTCTCACTCCCTCGCTCTCTCCCTCGCTCTCTCACTCCCTCGCTCTCTCTCTCCCTCGCGCTCTCTCTCTCTCACTCTCTCCCTCGCGCTCTCTCCCTCGCTCTCTCACTCCCTCGCTCTCTCTCTCCCTCGCTCTCTCTCTCTCTCACTCTCTCCCTCGCGCTCTCTCCCTCGCTCTCTCTCTCCCTCGTGCTCTCTCTCTCGCACTCTCTCCCTCGCGCTCTCTCCCTCGCTCTCTCTCTCCCTCGCTCTCTCTCTTCCCTCGCTCTCTCTCTCCCTCGCGCTCTCTCCCTCGCTCTCTCTCTCCCTCGCGCTCTCTCTCTCGCGCACTCTCTCTCTCTCCCTCGCGCTCTCTCCCTCGCTCACTCTCTCCCTCGCGCTCTCTCTCTCTCACTCTCTCCCTCGCGCTCTCTCCCTCGCTCTCTCTCTCCCTCGCGCTCTCTCCCTCGCTCTCTCTCTCCCTCGCGCTCTCTCCCTCGCTCTCTCTCTCCCTCGCTCACTCTCTCCCTCGCTCTCTCTCTCCCTCGCGCTCTCTCCCTCGCGCTCTCTCTCTCTCACTCTCTCCCTCGCGCTCTCTCCCTCGCTCTCTCTCTCCCTCGCGCTCTCTCTCTCGCGCTCTCTCTCTCGCGCTCTCCTCTCTCTCTCCCTCGCGCTCTCTCTCTCGCGCTCTCTCTCTCTCCCTCGCGCTCTCTCCCTCGCTCTCTCTCTCCCTCGCGCTCTCTCTCTCTCACTCTCTCCCTCGCGCTCTCTCCCTCGCTCTGTCTCTCCCTCGCGCTCTCTCCCTCGCTCTCTCTCTCCCTCCGCCTCTCTCTCTCTCGCTCTCTCCCTCGCTCTCTCTCTCCCTCGCGCTCTCTCCCTCGCTCTCTCTCTCTCTCTCGCGCTCTCTCTCTCACTCTCTCCCTCCCGCTCACTCTTGCCGCTCTCTCTCTCCCTCGCTCCTCTCTCTCTCGCTCTCTCTCTCTCACTCGCTCTCTGTCTCGCTCTCTCTCTCGCGCTCTCTCTCGCGCTCTCTCTCTCCACTCTCTCCCT
>NW_027592188.1:0-61293 GCF_964213995.1 Mustelus asterias
CAATTTGGTCTTTTAAAAAGCATTTAGACAGTTACATGGGTAAGATGGGTACAGAAGGATATGGGCCAACTAGCTTAGTGGTAAAAACTGGGCGGCATGGACGTGTTGGGCTGAAGGGCCTGTTTCCATGCTGTAAACCTCCATGACTCTCTCCCTCTCTGTCAGTCTGCGGGTGTCTCTGTCTCTCTTTGTCTCTCTCTCTCTGTCTCTCTCTCTCTCTGTCTGTCTCTGTCTCTCTGAAGCCTGACTAAGGCAGTTGACACACTAGCGGGGGGGAGGAGGAGGAGGAGGAATGGGGAGGGGGCGGTGAAGGGGAGCGGGGGGCAGGGGGGCAGGGGGGAGAGGGGAGGGGGGAGTGGGGGAGGGGGGAGTGGGGGAGGGGGGAGTGGGGGAGGGGGGGAGGGGGAGGGGGAGGGGGCAGGGAGGGGGGGAGGGGGGGGTGGGAGGGGAGGGGCGGGGGGTGTGGGGGCGGGGGGGAGGGGTGCGGCGGGGAGGTGGGGAGGGGGAAGGGGGCGGGGGGGAGGGGTGGGCAGGGGGGAGGTGGGGCGGGAAGGGGGGCAGGGGGGAGGGGTGGAGGGGGGGAGGGGGGAGGGGGAAGGGGGTGGGGGGGAGGGGGCGGGGGGGAGGGGTGGGCAGGGGGGAGGTGGGGCGGGGGAGGGGGGCAGGGGGCAGGGGGGAGGGGTGGAGGGGGGGAGGGGGGAGGGGGAAGGGGGTGGGGGGGAGGGGGCGGGGGGGGAGGGGGCGGGGGCGGGGGGAGGGGGGGAGGGGGTGGAGTGGGCGGGGCGAGGGTGGGAGGGGGGCGGGGCGAGGGTGGGAGGGGGGGGCGGGGGGGCAGGGGGAGGGGTGCGGCGGGGAGGGGGGAGGGGGGGAGGGAGGAGGGGGGCGGGAGGAGGGGGGGCAGGGGGAGGTGGGGCAGGGGGGCGGCCGGGGAGGGGGGCGGGGGGGTGGGGGGAGGGGGGTAGGGGGGGAGGGGTCAGGGGACAGGGGGGCAGGGGCAGAGGGGAGGGGTGGAGGGGGGAGGGGGGAAGGGGGCAGGGGGGAGGGGGCGGGGGGGAGGGGGGCGGGGGAGGGGGCGGAGGGGATGGGGGGGAGGGGGGCGGGGGGGAGGGCGGGAGTGGGGCGGGGGGAAGGTGGGAGGGGGGGGAGGGTGGGAGGGGGGAGGGGAGCGGGGGGGAGGGGGGCAGGGGGTAGGGGCGGAGGGAGGAATCACTCACCACTCTTCCCTTCCCGTTGCTTCTTCTTCCTGATGTAGATGGCAACGACCAGGGCCAAGGAAAGGAGCAGTGCCCCCACGACAATGATTCCGATCCACAGTGCCCTCTTGCTGGCATGGTTACCTGCTTTTCTGTCACGCGATTCCACCGTGATTGAGGTTGGGGTGGTGGTTGGGGTTGGGGTGGTGGTTGGGGTTGGGGTGGTGGTTGGGGTTGGGGTGGTGGTTCCGGGATGGGGCCAATCTGAAGCAGAGAAACGAAAGGTCACGCCAGCAAAATGACCGTTCCCTTCCATCCACTCAGTCCTGTTGGTTTTATTGCTTTCATTTCCATCCTTCCTCAGGCTGTCAGCATCACCAGTGAGGCCAGTCCTGATTGCTCCTGGCCGGATCAGTCGCACTTATATATTTAAGAGGTTGCATAATTGCTTTAAGAGCCGCTTTAAAAACCAGATGGGTTTTTCCGACAATGGGTCAGCAGTAGATTCTTAATTCCGGATATTTTTTTATTGAATTCAAATTCCACCATCTGCCGTGGCGGGATTCGAACCCGGGTCCGCCCAGAACGTTAGCTGACTTTCTGGATGAATAGTCTAGCGATAATACCACGAGGCCATTGCATCCCCTCAACTGATGACCATGAAACCATTGTCGATTGTCAGGAAAAACCCATCTGGTTCACTTAATGTCCTTCAGGGAAGGAAATCTGCCGTCCGTACCCGGTCTGGCCTACATGTGACTCCAGACCCACAGCCAATGTGGTTGACTCTCAACTGCCCTCCCAGGACAACTAGGAATGGGCAATAAATGCTGGCCCAGCCGGCGACCCCCATGTCCCATGAATGAATATTTAAATAAACCTCCCTTCACCACAATCCCGTTATTTACAAAGCCAACAGCAGTACACAGAGTGCTCGCAGCCAGCAGTCTACCTTCGGGAGTGCCAGAGGAACTGACACGCCCGGTTAAATACAAGGGAAGAGACTCCCTGATTGGCCCATCAATTGGCTCGTTAATCAGGGAGTTCATTCTCCGATAGGCAAACCTCAAATGGCCTGATTGAAGTCATTCCAGCAGGTGCGGTCCCATAGGCTTTGAGGGGGGGGGGGGGGAGCGTTGGCATGGGGGCATTGGAGGGGGCGGGGGCCTTGGAGGGGGCGGGGGCCCTTGGAGGGGGGGGCACTTGGAGGGGGTGCCCTTGGAGGGGGGGCCCTTGGAGGGGGGCCCTTGGAGGGGGGGCCCTTGGAGGGGGGGGCCCTTGGAGGGGGGTGCCCTTGGAGGGGGGGGCCCTTGGAGGGGGTGCCCTTGGAGGGGGGGGGCCCTTGGAGGGGGGGGCCCTTGGAGGGGGGGGCCCTTGGAGGGGGGAGCCCTTGGAGGGGGGGGACCCTTGGAGGGGGGGGTGCCTTGGAGGGGGGGCCCTTGGAGGGGGGGGGCCCTTGGAGGGGGGCCCTTGGAGGGGGGGTGACCCTTGGAGGGGGGGGGGGTGCCTTGGAGGGGGGGGCCCTTGGGGGGGGACCCTTGGGGGGGGCCCTTGGAGGGGGGGGCCCCTTGGAGGGGGGGGCCCTTGGAGGGGGGGGGGGCGTTGGAGAGGGGGGCGTTGGAGCGGGGGGGGGCATTGGAGGGGGGGCGTTGGAGGGGGGGGCGTTGGAGTGGGGGGGCGTTGGAGTGGGGGGGGGGCGTTGGAAGGGGGGGGGAGGGGGGAGGTGTTCTTGAGGGCGGAGATACCGGTGCTTTGGATCCGTGCAGCCAATGGCGGGGCGATGGGAACCGGGAACATTCCCGGGGCCAGACTGGGAGCAGAGCGGGGGTGTTGGAGGTTGAGTGGCAGAGACTGGCGGTGGATGTGGGGGGGGGGGGGTGTTGGTGGGGGGTGAGGGGTGTTGGTGGTGGGGGGGGGTTGGTGGTGGTGGGGTGGGTGGGGGGGCCAGGGAGGGGCGGGGAGGGGGGGTGTGGGGTGGGGGTTTGAGGGATTTAAAAGAACCGTGAGGAGAATTTGAATAAAAAGAGGCAATGTGGAACCATCGAAATACAAACCAAAAATGGTGAGTTTGTCAAAATGTGGAGATGGAGGCGTTCACTTGAAGAAGGGGCCGCGCTCCGAAAGCTTGTGTGGCTTTTGCTACCAAATAAACCTGTTGGACTTGAACCTGGTGTTGTTAAACTTCTTACTGAGTTTGTCAAATACAGAGAGAGGGGATTACAGAAATTAAGATAGGTCTTCACCTTGCACACTGAGTCTTGTCCCAGGGATATTTTGCCACCTCTTGGGAACATTTCCTGTTGTCTCCACACGACAGTAATATCGGTTTGAATCGCTTTGCCTCAGATGGTTAATCCGGATGGTTCCGGTCTTTTTCATATATGGATCTCCCAGGAATTCAATCCGGTCTCGGTAATCCGGGTGAACGAATGGCTTTGAGAGGTTGAATATAAATTCTCCGTGAAACTCATTCCTCCTCCAGGAGATACGAATCGTGTTGGGGCGGTAAAATTTTGGGTAAGTGAATGAACAAGGAATAACGACTGATTCCCCTTTCATACCTTCCACCCGGGGAGGCTGGCTCACGGTGTAATTATCTCCATGAATCATCGCTGAGGGAGAGGAAAACACCAAATGTTTATCAATTGTAAACCCAAATAAATCTCATCCAATTGAAAACCAGCCCCAGATTTCTCCCCGTGACAGAGGAAAACCTGTATCCCACAAAGCAATTACACAGCTCAGTTAAACACCCCGAACCCCTCGATTAGATTCCAGTCTGTAACTCACTCCTGGGTATCTGTTATTCTATATATAAACCACCCCGAACCCCTCGATTAGATTCCAGTCTGTAACTCACTCCCGGGTATCTGTTATTCTATATATAAACCACCCCGAGCCCCTCGATTAGATTCCAGTCTGTAACTCACTCCCGGGTATCTGTTATTCTATATATAAACCATCCCGAACCCCTCGATTAGATTCCAGTCTGTAACTCACTCCTGGGTATCTGTTATTCTATATATAAACCACCCCGAGCCCCTCGATTAGATTCCAGTCTGTAACTCACTCCCGGGTATCTGTTATTCTATATATAAACCACTACGATCCCCTCGATTAGATTCCAGTCTGTAACTCACTCCCGGGTATCTGTTATTCGATATATAAACCACCCCGAACCCCTCGATTAGATTCCAGTCTGTAACTCACTCCCGGGTATCTGTTATTCTATATATAAACCACCCCATACCCCTCAATTAGATTCCAGTCTGTAACTCACTCCCGGGTATCTGTTATTCTATATATAAACCACCCTGAACCCCTCGATTTGATCCCAGTCTGTAACTCACTCCCGGGTATCTGTTATCCTATATATAAACCACCCCGAACCCCTCGATTAGATTCCAGTCTGTATCTCCGTCCCGGGTATCTGTTATTCTATATATAAACCACCCCGAACCCCTCGATTAGATTCCAGTCTGTAACTCACTCCCGGGTATCTGTTATTCTATATATACACCATCCCGAACCCCTCGATTAGATTCCAGTCTGTAACTCACTCCCGGGTATCTGTTATTCTATATATAAACCACCCCGAACCCCTCGATTAGATTCCAGTCTGTAACTCACTCCCGGGTATCTGTTATTCTATATATAAACCACCCCTAACCCCTCGATTAGATTCCAGTCTGTATCTCCGTCCCGGGTATCTGTTATTCTATATATAAACTACCCCGAACCCCTCGATTAGATCCCAGTCTGTAACTCTCTCCCGGGTATCTGTTATTCTACATATAAACCATCCTGAACCCCTCGATTAGATTCCAGTCTGTAACTCACTCCCGGGTATCTGTTATTCTATATATAAACTACCCCGAACCCCTCGATTAGATTCCAGTCTGTAACTCACTCCCGGGTATCTGTTATTCCATATATAAACCATCCCGAACCCCTCGATTAGATTCCAGTCTGTAACTCACTCCCGGGTATCTGTTATTCTATATATAAACCACTACGATCCCCTCGATTAGATTCCAGTCTGTAACTCACTCCCGGGTATCTGTTATTCTATATATAAACCACCCCGAATCCCTCGATTAGATTCCAGTCTGTAACTCACTCCCGGGTATCTGTTATTCTATATATAAACCACCCCGAATCCCTCGATTAGATTCCAGTCTGTATCTCCGTCCCGGGTATCTGTTATTCTATATATAAACCACCCCAAACCCCTCGATTAGATTCCAGTCTGTATCTCCGTCCCGGGTATCTGTTATTCTATACATAAACGTCTTTCAGACTGTGGGAGGAAACCGGAGCACCCGGAGGAAACCCACACAGACACGGGGAGAACGTGCAGACTCCACACAGACAGTGACCCAAGCTGGGACTCGAACCCGGGTCCCTGGCACTGCGAGGCAGCAGAGCGAAGCACTGTGTCACTGAGCCGCTGAAAGCAGCAGCGAGGAAAACGAGATAGGGTTTACTCACCGAGGGAGAGGGACAGGAGGAGCAGGCGAATGGCAGAGTCCATCGTTGTTCCTGACTTCACTCTGAGGGTCTGGGTAAGGTGTCGCTGGTCACAGGGTAATGACAAACACCCAGAGTTCTGCTTTTTGTGTTTCCTGTTTCTCAACTGTGAACATTTGTCTCCGGTTATGAAATCGCCTCCTTGAAACATCCCGCTGACTCATTCTCGGATCCGGGTCCCCTGAACGTCCTCCCATGCAACAGCCAAACTCTCGAGAGCAAACAAGTCACATTAACACGAAATGATGTCGAAAGCTTAGGCGTCAATGCGTGACGACCATGGCTTTATTGGCCGAGAGTTCCCACGGATTGGTGTGACGGCAATCAAGGCCAAAGAGGCTGAACCCAGAGCAGAAGGAGGAGGAATGTTAACCCTAAAACCTGCAGTGGGGATAGTGATTTAGCATGGCCAATCCACCTAATCTACACATCTTTGGAGACTAAGGGGCAATTTAGCATGGCCAATCCACCTAACCTACACATCTTTGGACACGAAGCGACAATTTAGCATGGCCAATCCCCCTAACCTGCACATCTTTGGACACTAATGGGCAATTTAGCATGGCCAATCCACCTAACCTGCACATCTTTGGACACTAAGGGGCAATTTAGCATGGCCAATCCACCTAATCTACACATCTTTGGACACTAAGGGGCAATTTAGCATGGCCAATCCTCCTAATCTACACATTTTTCAACACTAAGGGGCAATTTAGCATGGCCAATCCACCTAACCTACACATCTTTGGACACTAAGGGGCAATTTAGCATGGCCAATCCACCAAACCTGCACATCTTTGGACACTAAGGGGCAATTTAGCATGGCCAATCCACCAAACCTGCACATCTTTGAACACTAAGGGGCAATTTAGCATGGCCAATCCCCCTAACCTGCACATCCTTAGACACTGAGAGGGTTTAAATATGAACACGTTCGTTGAAAGTCGTGATCAACTTGAGGTCATTGTCTCTTTAAGGGCGACACAGAGGCAGACCCATGACGATTTAATACGTCCCAACACTTGGAGAAGTTTGGGGTTTGAGTGAAGACTCACAAATGTGAAATGGTTCAAAGCTCTGTAGAATATTTCGGTCACAGATAAAGATGGATCACATCCCACCAAGAGTGAAGTTCAAGCAACAGAACGAAGGAGATGGTCATCGACTTCAGGGAGCGTAGTGAAGAATATGCCCCCGTCTACATCAACGGGGATGAAGAGGAAAGGGTGGAGAGCTTCAGCTTTCTAGGTGTCCAGATCACTAACAACCTATCCTGGTCCCTCCACGCCGACACTATAGTTAAGAAAACCCACCAATGCCTCTACTTTCTCAGGAGTCTAAGGAAGTTCCAAATGTTCGCGATGTCTCTCACCAATTTTTAAAGATGCACCATAGAAAGCAATCTTTCTGGTTGTATCACAGCTTGGTCTGGGCTCCTGCTCTGCCCAAGACCACAAGGAACTACAAAAGGGTTGTGAATGTAGCCCAATCCATCACGCAAACCAGCCTCCCATCCATTGACTCTGTCTACACTTCCCGCTGCCTCGGGGAAAAGCAGCCAGCATAATCAAGGACCCCACGCACCCCGGACATTCTCTCTTCCACCTTCTTCCATTGGGAAAAAGATACAAAGGTCTGAGGTCACGTACCAACCGACTCAAGAACAGCTTCTTCCCTGCTGCCGTCAGACTTTTGAATGGACCTACCTCGCATTAAGTTGATCTTTCTCTACACCCTAGCTATGACTGTAACACTACATCCTGCACTCTCTCCTTTCCTTCTCTATGAACGGTATGCTTTGTCTGTATAGCGCGCAAGAAACAATACTTTTCACTGTATCCCAGTACATGTGACAATAATAAATCAAATCAAATCATAGCCTTAGGAAATGCGTCAGCATGTCTCTGAGCCGGCATCTGTTTTTGGGATTTGTGAGTTACATCAGCGCAAGTTGTGCCAGAAGCCAGTTTTGAACCGTGTCAGGGTCAGGCAGACTTTTCTAATGATGTGGAAAATCCGACATTCAGAAGCGGGAATCTGTCCTTACGTTGCATTTATAAATAAATGAAAAAGGAAATCTATCGAAGCTGGAAGGAATTTGAATATTAAAAGAGTAATAGTGCCCTCTTGTGGCCATTTGTGGAGGTGTGTATGTAATACAAAACTGGAATAAACAAGTTCAGTCGTACACAGTCACTTTTGTCCTGGAACGATATTAAGGTTCTCCGACTCAATGAAGTGATGTCAGCTGTAAATCAAGGTCTTTAATGATGGTTTGAAACCATGGTTGGCACTGCTGCCTCACAACGCCAGGTACCCGGGTTTGATTCCACCTCGGGTCACTGTCTGTGTGGAGTTTGCACGTCCTGCCCCATGTCTGCATGGGTTTCCTCCGGGTGCTCTGGTTTCCTCCCACACTCCAAAGGTGTGCTGGTTAGATGGATTGGCCATGCTAAATTGCACCTTAGTGTCCAAAATGTTCAGGTTAGGTGGATTGACCATGCTAAATTGCACCTTAGTGTCCAGAATGTTCAGGTTAGGTGGATTGGCCATGCTAAATTGCCCCTTAGCATCCAAAGATGTGCGGATTAGGTGGATTGGTCATGCTAAATTGCCCCTTAGTGCCCAAAGATGTGTAGGTTAGGTGGATTGGCCATGCTAATTTGCACCTTAGTGTCCAAAATGTTCAGGTTAGGTGGATTGGCCGTGCTAAATTGCCCCTTAGCGTCCAAAGATGTGCAGGTTAGGTGGATTGGCCATGCTAAATTGCCCCTTAGTGTCCAAAGATGTGCAGGTTAGGTGAATTGGCCATGCTAAATTGCCCCTTAGTGTCCAAAGATGTGTAGGTTAGGTGGATTGGCCATGCTAAATTGTTCCTTAGTGTCCAAAGATGTGTAGGTTAGGTGGATTGGCCATGGTAAATTGCCTCTTAGTGTCCAAAGATGTGTAGGTTAGGTGGATTGGCCATGCTAAATTGTTCCTTAGTGTCCAAAGATGTGTAGGTTAGGTGGATTGGCCATGCTAAATTGTTCCTTAGTGTCCAAAGATGTGTAGGTTAGGTGGATTGGCCATGCTAAATTGCCCCTTAGTGTCCAAAGATGTGCGGATTAGGTGGATTGGCTATGCTAAATTGCCCCTTAGTGTCCAAAGATGTGTAGGTTAGGTGGATTGACCATGCTAAATTGCACCTTAGTGTCCAAAGATGTGCCGGTTTGGTTGATTGACTATACTCAATAACCTCTTTGAATTGAATTGGATTCAGGGGAAACCTGTTGGGGACCTGATCAGAAACTCTTGGTAATTTTGTGAAGTTTGCGTGGATCCAAACTTTTCCCTTTGATTTTGGCATTAGGGTGAGCGTAAGGTGTTTGACTCAAGCTATGATTCAAAGAAGCCACTAGGAAGCTTTTATTAAAGCAAACTTTATTTCAGGACACATATAGAATATGACAACAAGTACTAGCATCGCTTTCACCAATTGAAGTACTCAAACATGGCATGGTTTAATTCTTAACAGCGAGCTATCTCTGTTGTTCCAATGTAAGCAACATGCGTCCATCAATATAAATCCTTTTCTCAGACCATGTTAGCACCAACGACCGATATGCTCAGGTGGATGCTCGATTTTAACACCTCTGGACAGAGATCCAGACAGACACCTGCCTACCGACCCTCATACAGCAAGCTGCAGAGAAAGATCCAATCAGCAGAATCTTAGAGGAAGAGACTCATTCCCTCATGGATTCCCGTCTCTGAATCCAGAGAGAGACACAGCGAAAAGCGACCTCTCTCTAAAGACCCCAAACAGCAGACGTGAGCTTGAGTTCTTTGTGTAAGCCTAGCTCCACCCGTACTCCCATCACTCAACCGAACCAAGTCCGAGGGATGAAGAGTTTGTCATATGAGGAGCGGTTGAGAACTCTTGGTCTGTACTCGATGGAGTTTAGAAGGATGAGGGAGGGGGGATCTAATTGAAACTTATGGGATACTTAGAGGTTCCAGATAGAGTGGACGTGGAGAGGATGTTTCCACTAGAGCGAGAGGCTAGAATTCGAGGGCACAACCTCAGAGTGAAGGGACGCTCCTTTCAACCGGAGATGAGGAGGAATTTCTTCAGCCAGGGAGTGGTGAATCTGTGGAACTCTTTGCCGCAGAAGGCTGCGGAGGCCGGGTCATTGAGTGTCTTTAAGACGGAGATGGATAGGTTCTTGATTAATGAGGGGATCAGGGGTGATGGGGAAAAGGCAGGAGAATGGGGATGAGAAAAATGTCAGCCGTGATTGAATGGCGGAGCAGACCCGATGGGCCGAGTGGCCTCATTCTGCTCCTATGTCTTATGGTCTATCCTGCAAAAGCCCAGAGGAAAACACTCAGAACAGCAGAACAGGTTTGTTTCAGATTAAAACAAACATTTTAGCAATTCGGAACAACTGTGCTGCTGCAGGAACAAGTGAGGATGCCGGTTACAGACCGTGTGTTAGAAAAGACGGTTAAAGAAATCTGCAGTCGATACCTGACTCAAATACATGTCTTAAAGGCAAAGGAACATCACAAAGACAAGTGTTTTTTATTCATTTGTGGGACATGTGTGTCACTGGCTGGTCCAGCATTTATTTTCCATCCCTAGTTGCCCTTGGAGGGCAGTTGAGAGTCAACCACATTGGCTGTGGCTCTGGAGTCACATGTAGGCCAGACCGGGCAAGGACGACAGATTTCCTTCCCTAAAGGAACCAGATGGATTTTTCCGACAATATGTCATCAGTCGGTTCTTAATTCCAGGCATTTTTTATTGAATTCAAATTCCACCATCTGCCGTGGCGGGGATTCGAACCCGGGTTCCCCGGAACATGAGCTGAGTTTCTGGATTGATAGTCGAGCGATGATAGCGCTAGCCTTGGGGCGGCACGGTGGCACAGTGGGTTAGCGCTGCTGCTTCACAGCGCCAGGGACCAGGGTTCGATTCCCGGCTTGGGTCACTGTCTGTGTGGAATCTGCACGTTCTCCCCCCAGTGTCTGCGTGGGTTTCCTCCGGGTGCTCCGGTTTCCTCCCACAGTCCGAAAGACGTGCTGGTTAGGGTGCATTGGCTGGACTAAATTCTCCCTCAGTGTTACCCGAACAGGTGCCGTAGTGTGGCGACTCGTGAATTTTCGGAGTAACTCCATTGCAGTGTTAATGTCAGCCTACTTGTGACACCAATAAATATAATTTGAATGTATAGCAAGTGGAATTCACTGAACAGAATCTGTTGAAACATTATCGGGACAGCAAACAGTGTGTAGTATCTATTTAAAAGGGAGAATGGTAAGATTGACGCTTGGAGGTGGCACAGGGGTTAGCATTGCTGCCTCACAGCGCCAGGGACCCGGGTTCGATTCCAGCCTCGGGTCACTGTCTGTGCGGAGTCTGCGTGGGATTACTCCGGGTGCTCTGATTTCCTCCCACAGTCCAAAGATGTGCGGGTTAGGTGGATTGGCCATGGTAAATTGAGGCTAGTGCCAGGTGGATTGGGGGTTAGCAGGGTAAATGTGTGGGGTTACAGGAATAGTGCCTGGGTGGGATTGTGGTCGGTGCAGACCCGATGGGCCGAATGGCCTCCTTCTCTGCATGGAGGTCAGTGACCAGTGGAGTGCCCCAGGGATCTGTTCTGGGACCCTTGCTGTTTGTCATTTTCATAAATGACCTGGATGAGGAAGTGGAGGGATGGGTTGGTAAGTTTGTTGACGACACCAAGGTAGGGGGTGTTGTGGATAGTTTGGAGGGATGTCAGAAGTTGCAGCGAGACATAGATAGAATGCGAGACTGGGCGGAGAAGTGGCAGATGGACTTCAACCCGGATAAGTGTGTAGTGATCCATTTTGGCAGATCCAATGGGATGAAGCAGCAGTATAATATGAAGGGTACCATTCTTAGCAGTGTAGAGGATCAGAAGGACCTTGGGGTCCGGGTCCATAGGACTCTTAAATCGGCCTTGCAGGTGGAGGATGCGGTCAAGAAGGCGTACGGCGTACTAGCCTTCATTAATCGAGGGATTGAGTTTAGGAGTCGGGAGATAATGCTGCAGCTTTATAGGACCCTGGTTAGACCCCACTTGGAGTACTGCGCGCAGTTCTGGTCACCTCATTACAGGAAAGATGTTGAAGCCATTGAAAGGGTGCAGAGGAGATTTACAAGGATGTTGCCTGGATTGGGGGGCATGCCTTATGAGGATAGGTTGAGGGAGCTTGGTCTCTTCTCCCTGGAGAGACGAAGGATGAGAGGTGACCTGATAGAGGTTTACAAGATGTTGAGAGGTCTGGATCGGGTAGACTCTCAGAGGCTATTTCCAAGGGCTGAAATGGTTGCTACGAGAGGACACAGGTTTAAGGTGCTGGGGGTTAGGTACAGAGGAGATGTCAGGGGTAAGTTTTTCACTCAGAGGGTGGTGGGTGAGTGGAATCGGCTTACGTCGGTGGTGGTGGAGGCAAACTCGTTGGGGTCTTTTAAGAGACTTCTGGATGAGTACATGGGATTTAATGGGATTGAGGGCTATAGATAGGCCTAGAGGTAGGGATATGATCGGCGCAACTTGTGGGCCGAAGGGCCTGTTTGTGCTGTGGCTTTCTATGTTCTATGTTCTATACTGTCGGGGTTCGATGATCAGTTGCGGATGTGTCCCTGTTGTGTGATGGTGAGTGGTCCTGAGGTTTTGGTGGGGCGCAGTACACCAGGAAATACGGCAGCTTCCCTCCGTCTAGACGGGGCGGGACTTCAGTCCGATCCACACGCCCCGCGTTGGGTCTCTTCGCTCGACCTCGGAGCGGGAGAATCTGGAATTGAGGACACGGATTTAGTGTGGGAAATCCGCCAATGGCGAACGGAGAACAGGAAAACGACCAGGAACTCTGATCCTCATTACTTTCACTCCCGGGGACGCGGGCATCGCTGGCAAGGCCAATGCTTGCTGCCCATTCCCCAATTGCCCCCTTGAGAAGGTGGTGGGTGAGCCGGCTTCTTGGACCCGCTGCTGTCCCGTGCGGTGTGGGTCCCGCAATTTCACCCCACGGCAGTGAAGGAACATTGGTATATTTCCAAGTCGGGCTGCGGGTGTGACTTGGAGGGGATCGTAGCCTCCCATCCATTGACTCTGTCTACACTTCCCGCTGCCTCGGGAAAAGCAGCCGGCATAATCAAGGACCCCACGCACCCCGGACATTCTCTCTTCCACCTTCTTCCGTCGGGAAAAAGATACAAAAGTCTGAGGTCACGTACCAACCGACTCGAGAACAGCTTCTTCCCTGCTGCCATCAGACTTTTGAATGGACCGAACTTGTATTAAGTTGATCTTTCTCTACACCCTAACTTTGACTGTAACACTACATTCTGCACTCTCCGCTTTCCTTCTCTATGAACGGTATGCTTTGTCTGTATAGCGCGCAAGAAACAATACTTTTCACTGTATCCCAATACATGTGACAATAATAAATCAAATCAAACCAAACCCCAGCTGGGACTGGAACTCTATACTCTGCAACCCCTCCTTTCCTTCTCCCCTCTGTACTCTATGAATGGTATGCTTTGTCTGTATAGTGCACAAGAAACAATATTTTTCACTGTATCCCAATACATGAGGTGGCACAGTGGTTAGCACTGCTGCCTCACAGTGCCAGGGACCTGGCTCAGGTCACTGTCTGCGCGGAGTCGCACCTTCTCCCCCGTTTCTGCGTGGGTTTCCTCTGGGTGTCTCTGGTTTACACCCACAGTCCCCAAAGGTGGGGGAGTCTAAAACGCGAGGGCATAGGTTTAAGGTGAGAGGGGGAGAGATACAAAAGGGTCCAGAGGGGCAATTCTTTTCACTCAGAGGGTGGTGAGTGTCTGGAACGAGCTGCCAGAGGTAGTAGTAGAGGCGGGTACAATTTTGTCTTTTGAGAAGCATTTAGACAGTTACGTGGGTAAGATGGGTATAGAGGGATATGGGCCAAATGCGGGCCATTGGGACTAGCTTTGTGGTTAAAAAAATGGGTGGCATGGACAAGTTGGGCCAAAGGGCCTGTTTCCATGCTGGAAACTTTAAGACTCTGACACAATGAGTCCGAAAGACGTGCTGGTTAGGGTGCATTGGCCGTGCTAAATTCTCCCTCAGTGTTACCCCAACAGGCGCCGGAGTGTGGCGACGAGGGGATTTTCACAGTAACTTCATTGCAGTGTTAATGTAAGCCTGACTTGTGACACCAATAAAACAACTTAACACTTAAACTTAATCTTGCAATTCACCATTGGCCCATGCTCCTCCTGTCCTTGTAGGTTGGTGGACAGGCTTTGAGGGGAGTCTGGAGGTTGAGTTACTTGCCCCAGAATTCCTAGCCTCGAACCGGCCCTCCGAGGAGTTCCTGTGGCGCAGTGGGATGAGTTTCCCTGCCTCTGAGCTCAGTAGCTCTGGGTTCGAGTCCCATCCCAGGACTCGACGGCCGAGGAAGGTGCGCCCGTAATGTGGCCAACAAGGTTGAGAGAGTCAACCTGCCAAACCCTTCCAAACACGCCAATGGCCGGTCGGTAAGAGCGGGAGAGAGTCCTGGCGTCCACACTCCGTGCGGAGTGGCGCCCCCTCATGTGAGAAGCCCCCTGGCATCAGACCAAAGGGAGGAGTTGAGACTTGATGGGCCAAGTGGCCTCTTTCCGCCCTGTTCCGGGAATGACGAGCTAAGGAAACAGAGCCAAGTCTGCCTTAGCGTGCCGCTGGGAGCAGGAAGAGAATTGCGGCTGATTCTGGTAGGCACAGGATCGACTTGGCCGGTTCACCTCTCTGGTCACAGGATCATAGAATCCATAGAAAAATCCAACAGTGCAGATGGAGACCATTCGGCCCATCGAGTCTGCACCGACCACAATCCCACCCCAGCCCCTATCCCCATAACCCCTTGCATTTACCCTAGCTAGACCCCCTGACACTGAGGGGCAATTTAGCATAGCCAATCCAACGAACCTGCACACCTTTGGACACTAAGGGGCAATTTCGCATGGCCAATCCACCTAACCTGCACATCTTTGGACACTAAGGGGCAATTTAGCATGGCCAATCCACCTAACCTACACATCTTTGGACACTAAGGGGCAATTTAGCATGGCCAATCCACCTAACCTACACATCTTTGGACACTAAAGGGCAATTTAGCATGGCCAATCCACCTAACCTACACATCTTTGGACACTAAGGGGCAATTTAGCATGGCCAATGCAACTAATGTCCACATCTTTGGACACTGAGGGACAATTTTGCATGGGCAATCCACGTAACACACACATCTTTGTACATGGAGACAATTTAGGTGGATTGGCCATGCTAAATTGCCCCTCAATGTCCAAAGATGTGCATGTTACATGGATTGGTCATGCTAAACAGTCCCTTAGGGTCCAAGGATGTGTAGGTTAGGTGGATTAGCCATGCAAAATTGTCCTTTAGTGTCCAAAGATGTGCACATTAGTTGCATTGGCCATGCTAAATTGCCCCTTAGTGTCCAAAGATGTGTAGGTTAGGTGGATTGGCCATGCTAAATTGCCCCTTAGTGTCCAAAGATGTGCAGGTTAGGGGGATTGGCCTTGCTAAATTGCCCCTTCGTGTCCAAAGATGTGCAGGTTAGGGGGATTGGCCGTGCTAGATTGATCTTTAGTGTCAAGTGGATTAGGAGGTTTAAAACGTGAGGTTATGAATATAGGACCAGGATGGGATTGTGATCGGTGCAGGCTCGATGGGCTGAATGGCCTCCTTCTGCACAGTCGGGATTCTCTGATTCTATGAATTTTCCCAGGGTTCCTTGTTGCCACAGTGGGTCAAAGGGTAAAGGTCAGGGGCTCGGATCTCACCCCTGGAATTCAGCCCCGGTAGTCCGTGTTGGGACCAAGGCTGTAATGAACTCAGTCACTCAGAGAGCCCCTGACAGTACACCGGGATGGGCAGGGTTTGATCCCGGGACCCTGTGTTACCTTAAAAACAAAACCTCACCTTTATCAGAAGGAAATCTCGGTGAGCTTCGAGCAGGTGGTTTACCTGTAACTTCCGCCTTTTTCATCAGGTAGATCCCAATCCCCCAGACAATAGCGAGTATTCCCACAGCGAGGAGGGAACTGATCATGAGGATGACACTGGGTTCCAGTGTGTGTGCCCGTCGCTCTGTGTCCCTGGATGGTGTTGCACTCGCTGAGGATGTTAACTGGGGCGTTGTGGCTGGTGAAGGCCAGTCTGTGAAATATCAGCAAGGATTAACTCCCTTCACACCAACATCAACCGACTGCTAAGAAACACTTGCACTGAATAAATGGCCTCCTGCGGTACGTGCGATGACTTGAAGACGTAAGCTACAGCACCAGCTTTCATAGAGTCATAGAAGGAGGCCATTCGGTCCATCGAGTCTGCACCAACATCAATCCCACCAGGTCCAATCCCCGTAACCCCATGCATTTACCCTAGCTAGTCCCCCGACACAAAGAGGCAATTTAGCATGGCTAATCCACCTAACCTACACATCTTTGGACACTAAAGGGCAATTTAGCATGGCCAATCCAGCTAACCTGCACATCTTTGGACAAGGGACAATTTAGCATGGTCAATCCACCGAACCCACACATCTTTGGACACTAAGGGGCAATTTAGCATGGCCAATCCACCTAACCTACACATCGTTGGACACTAAAGGGCAATTTAGCATGGCCAATCCAGCTAACCTGCACATCTTTGGACAAGGGACAATTTAGCATGGTCAATCCACCGAACCCACACATCTTTGGACACTAAGGGGAAATTTAGCATGGCCAATCCACCTAACCTGCACATCTTTGGACACTAAGGGACAATTTAGCACGGCCAATCCACCTAACCTGCACATCTTTGGGACACTAAGGGACAATTTAGCACGGCCAATCCACCTAACCTACACATCTTTGGACACTAAGGGACAATTTAGCACGGCCAATCCACCTAACCTACACATCTTTGGACACTAAGGGACAATTTAGCATGGCCAATCCACCTAACCTGCACATCTTTGGGACACTAAGGGACAATTTAGCATGGCCAATCCACCTAACCTGCACATCTTTGGGACACTAAGGGACAATTTAGCATGGCCAATCCACCTAACCTGCACATCTTTGGGACACTAAGGGACAATTTAGCACGGCCAATCCACCTAACCTGCACATCTTTGGGACACTAAGGGACAATTCAGCAATCCTTCCTCAGATATTGGGTCGTGCTAAATCCAGTCGAAATTCAGGAGAATTAACTGGAACAAATCGAATCGCATTGACTTCCTGATGAATTTTATGAAAAACACAACATGTTCTCAGATTCTGTTCTGCAGGAGATTGGAAAAGAAAGAAATAACTTCAATTTATAAATCGCTTTTCACAACTAGTTCACTTCTCAATGTGTTTTATTTTCGTTAATGGGCGTCGCTGGCTGGGCTCAACATTTATTACCCAGCCCTAGCGGCCCTTGGAGTTGAGAGTCAACCACATTGGCTGTGTCTCTGGAGTCACATTTAGGCCAAGAACAAAGAACAATACAGCACAGGAACAGGCCCTTCGGCCCTCCAAGCCCGCGCCGCTCCCTGGTGCAAACTAGACCATTCTTTTGTATCCCTCCATTCCCACTCTGTTCATGCAGCTATCTAGATAAGTCTTAAACGTTCCCAGTGTGTCTGCCTCCACCACCTTGCCTGGAAAGCGCATTCCAGGCCCCCACCACCCTCTGCGTAAAATACGTCCTTCTGATATCCGTGTTAAACCTCCCCCCCTTCACCTTGAACCTATGACCCCTCGTGAACGTCACCACCGACCTGGGGAAAATCTTCCCACCGTTCACCCTATCTATGCCTTTCATAATTTTATACACCTCTATTAGGTCACCCCTCAACCTCCGTTTTTCCAGTGAGAACAACCCCAGTTTACCCAATCTCTCCTCATAACTAAGCCCTTCCATACCAGGCAACATTCTGGTAAACCTCCTCTGTACTCTCTCTAAAGCCTCCACATCCTTCTGGTAGTGTGGCGACCAGAACTGGGCGCAGTATTCCAAATGCGGCCGAACCAACGTTCTATACAACTGCAACATCAGACCCCAACTTTTATACTCTATGCCCCGTCCTATAAAGGCAAGCATGCCATATGCCTTCTTCACCACCTTCTCCACCTGTGACGTCATCTTCAAGGATCTGTGGACTTGCACACCCAGGTCCCTCTGCGTATCTACACCCTTTATGGTTCTGCCATTTATCGTATAAGCTCTCCCTTACGTTAGTTCTACCAAAATGCATCACTTCGCATTTATCTGGATTGAACTCCATCTGCCATTTCTTTGCCCAAATTTCCAGCCTATCTATATCCTTCTGTAGCCTCTGACAATGTTCCTCACTATCTGCAAGTCCAGCCATTTTTGTGTCGTCCGCAAACTTACTGATCACCCCAGTTACACCTTCTTCCAGATCGTTTATATAAATCACAAACAGCGGGTAAGGATGGCAGATTTCCTTCCCAAAAGGAACCAGATGGGTTTTTCCAACAATGGGTCATCAGTAGATTCTTAATTCCAGATTTTTTTTTTTTACTGAATTCAAATTCCACCATCTGCCGTGGCGGGATTCGAACCCGGGTCCCCCACAACATTAGCTGAGTTTTTGTCTAGCGATAATACCACTCGGCCATCACCTTCCCCCACCCCTTGAGGGTGAAGAAATTCTTCAGTGGTTTGCTTGCCGCTGAGTCGCAAACATTATCAGGGCTGCTCTGGATCGGCTCCCCCACAGTGTGGGGAGACTCGGGGGGGGAGATGGGAGTTTTAGTGTGGGGAGACTTTGGAAGGAATAATCCACTTTGGAAGGAATAATAGTAAAACGGACTATTATTTAAATGGTGACAAATTACAACATGCTACTGTGCAGAGGGACCTGGGGGTCCTTGAGCATGAATCACAAAAACTCAGTTTGCAGGTGCAGCAGGTGATCAAGAAGGCAAATGGAATGTTGGCCTTTATCGCGAGAGGGATGGAGTATAAAAGCTGGGAGATCTTGCTGCAACTGTACAGGGTACTGGTGAGGCCGCACCTCGAGTACTGTGTACAATTGCGGTCCCCTTATTTAAGAAAGGATATATTAGCTTTGGAGGGGGTGCATAGAAGGTTCACCAGGTTGATTCCAGAGATGAGGGGGTTAGCTTATGAGGAGAGATTGAGTAGACTGGGCCTGTACTCATTGGAGTTTAGAAGGTTGAGGGGAGATCTTATAGAGACATATAAGATAATGAAGGGGCTAGACAGGGTAGAAACAGCGAGGTTATTTCCACTTACAATGAAAGCAAGAACTAGGGGGCATAGCCTCAAAATACGGGGGAGTCAATTTAGAACAGAGTTGAGGAAAACATAGAAAAGCGACAGCACAAACAGGCCCTCCGGCCCACAAGTTGCGCCGAACAATTTCCTTACCTTCTAGGCTCATCTGTAACCCTCTATCTTACTAACCTCCATGAACCTATCTAAAAGTCTCTTAAAAGACTCAATCGAATCCGCTTCCACCACCACTACCGGCAGCCGATTCCACGCACCCACCACCCTCCTGAGTGAAAAACTTACCCCTAACGTCTCCTCTGTACCTACCCCCCAGCATCCTAACCCTGCGGCCTCTCGTGACAACCATTTCAGCCCTGGGTAAAAGCCTCTGAGAATCCACTCTATCAATACCCCTCAACATCTTATACACCTCTATCAGGTCACCTCTCATCCTTCGCCTCTCCAAGGAGAATAGACCTAGCTGTCTCAACCTATCCTCATAAGGCATACCACTTAATCCCGGCAACATCCTCGTAAATCTCCTCTGCACCCGTTCTATGGTTTCCAAATCCTTTCTGTAATGAGGCGACCAGAACTGGGCACAGCACTCCAAGTGGGGTCTGACCAGGATCCTATACAGCTGCAGCATTACCTCCCGATTTCTAAACTCAATTCCTCTATTGATGAAGGCCAGTATACGCCTTCTTAACCACAGCCTCCACCTGCGACGCTACTTTGAGCGTCCTATGAACCCGGACCCCAAGATCCTTCTGTTCTTCCACACTGCCAAGCGTCTTACCCTTAATATTATATTCTTCCATCCTATTCGACCTGCCAAAATGAACCACCACACACTTATCTGGGTTGAAGTCCATCTGCCACTTCTCCGCCCAGTCTTGCATCTTATCAATGTCTCGTTGCAACTGCTGACATCCCTCTACACTATCCACAACCCCACCAACCTTTGTGTCATCAGCAAACTTGGCAACCCATCCTTCCACTTCCTCATCCAGGTCATTTATAAAAATCACAAAGAGCAAGGGTCCCAGAACAGATCCCTGGGGCACTCCACTGGTGACCGACCTCCACTCTGAAAAAGACCCATCGACAACCACACTTTGCCTTCTGTGGGCAAGCCAGTTCTGAATCCACAAAGCAACGTTCCCTTGTATCCCATGCCCCTTCACTTTCTCCATAAGCCTTGCATGGGGCACCTTATCAAACGCCTTACTGAAATCCATATAAACCACATCTACCGCTCTTCCGCCGTCTAAGCGTCTCGTCACACCTTCAAAAAACTCAATCAGACTCGTAAGGCATGATCTGCCTCAGGCAAAGCCATGCTGGCTACTTCTGATCATATTATTCCTTTCCAAATGTTCATAAATCCTGCCTCTCAGGATTTTCTCCATCAACGTACCTACCACTGAGGTTAGACTCACCGGTCTATAATTTCCTGGGCTATCTCTTCTCCCTTTCTTGAATAACGGAACCACATCCGCCATCCTCCAATCCTCCGGAACCTCTCCCGTCTCCATTGACGACGCAAAGATCATCGCCAGAGGATCAGCAATCTCTTCCCTCACCTCCCACAGCAACCTGGGGTACATCCCATCCGGTCCTGGTGATTTATCTAACTTGATGCTTTTCAACAGCTCCAACACACCCTCTTTCCTAATGACCACATGCTCAATCTTCTCAGTCCACTACAAGTCTGCACTGCAACTACCAAGATTCCTTTTCCACTGTGAATACTGAAGCAAAGTATTAGACCATAAGACATAGGAGCGGAAGTAAGGCCATTCGGCCCATCGAGTCCACTCCACCATTCAATCATGGTTGATTTCAACTCCATTTACCCGCTCTCTCCCCATAGCCCTTAATTCCTCGAGAAATCAAGAATTTATCAATTTCTGTCTTGAAGACGCTCAACGTCTCGGCCTCCACAGCCCTCTGTGGCAATGAATTCCACAGACCCACCACTCTCTGGCTGAAGAAATTTCTCCTCATCTCTGTTCTAAAGTGACTCCCTTTTATTCTAAGGCTGTGCCCCCGCATCCTAGTCTCCCCTGTTAATGGAAACAACTTCCCTACGTCCATCCTTTCTAAGCCGTTCATTATCTTGTAAGTTTCTATCAGATCTCCCCTCAACCTCCTAAACTCCAATGAATATAATCCCACGATCCTCAGACGTTCATCGTATGTCAGGCCTACCATTCCCGGGATCATCCGTGTGAATCTCCGCTGGACCCGCTCCAGTGCCAGTATGTCCTTCCTGAGGTGTGGGGCCCAAAATTGCTCACAGTACTCCAAATGGGGCCTAACCAGTGCTTTATAAAGCCTCAGAAGTACATCCCCGCTTTTGTATTCCAAGCCTCTTGAGATAAATGACAACATTACATTTGCTTTCTTAATTACGGACTCAACCTGCAAGTTTACCTTTAGAGAATCCTGGACTAGGACTCCCAAGTCCCTTTGCACTTTAGCATTATGAATTTTGTCACCGTTTAGAAAATAGTCCATGCCTCTATTCTTTTTTCCAAAGTGTACGACCTCGCACTTGCCCACGTTGAATTTCATCAGCCACTTCTTGGACCACTTGGGGCGGCACGGTAGCACAGTGGTTAGCACTGCTGCTTCACAGCTCCAGGGTCCCGGGTTCAATTCCCGGCTCGGGTCACTGTCTGTGTGGAGTTTGCACATTCTCCTCGTGTCTGCGTGGGTTTCCTCCGGGTGCTCCGGTTTCCTCCCACATTCCAAAGATGTGCGGGTTAGGTTGATTGGCCAGGTTAAAAATTGCCCCTTCGAGTCCTGAGATGTGTAGGTTAGAGGGATTAGCGGGTAAATATGTGGGGATAGGGCCTGGGTGGGATTGTGGTCGGTGCAGACTCGATGGGCCGAATGGCCTCCTTCTGCACTGTAGGGTTTCTATGATTCACTCTCCTAAACTGTCTAAATCTTTCTGCAGCCTCCCCACCTCCTCAATACTACCTGCCCCTCCACCTATCTTTGTATCATCGGCAAACTTGGCCAGAATGCTCCCAGTCCCGCCATCTAGATCGTTAATATATAAAGAGAACAGCTGTGGCCCCAACACTGAACCCTGCGGGACACCACTTGTCACCGGTTGCCATTCTGAGAAAGAACCTTTTATCCCAACTCTCTGCCTTCTGTCTGACAGCCAATCGTCAATCCATGTTAGTACCTTGCCTCGAATACCATGGGCCCTTATTTTACTCAGCAGTCTCCCGTATTCATTGAATGCCTCTGCTATTTCAACCGGTTCAATACAGACTTTCCCACCGTCACATTTGATAGGTCCTACTCCTTCACATCTTATCCTCTTGCTCTTCACATACTGGTAGAATGCCTTGGGGTTTTCCTTTATCCTGTCTGCCAAGGCCTTCTCATGTCCCCTCCTGGCTCTTCTAATTTCCCTCTTTAGTTCCTTCCTACTAGTTGTATCCTCTTCTAGATTTCTAACATTACCGAGCTCCCTGAAGGCTTTTCTTTTCTTCCTGACGAAATCCGTTACAGCTTTCGTGCACCACAGTTCCTGTAACCCACCGTAACTCCCCTGTCGCACCGGAACATTGCCGTGCAGAGCTCCAGACAAATTTTCCTTGAAAATTTGCCACATTTCTTCCGTCCATTTCCCTGAGAAAACCTCCTTCCAATTTATGCCTCTAATTTCCTGCCGAATAGCATCATAGTCACTCCAGAGAAACACTTTCCTAGCTGGGCTGATCCTATCTCTCTCCAATGCTAGTGTAAAGGAGATAGAGTTATGATGACTATCCCCAAAATGCTCTCCCACTGAGAGATCTGACACCTGCCCAGGTTCATTCCCTAATATCAAATCAAGCACAGCCTCTCCTCGTGTAGGCTTATCCACATACTGTGTCAGGAAGCTCTCCTGGACACACCGAACAAACTCCTCCCCATCTCAACCCCTTACCCTAAGGATATTCCAATCGATCTTTGGGAAATTAAAATCTCCCATCACGACCACTCTGTTATTATCACATCTCTCCAGAATCTGCTTCTCTGCATCTCTGCTACTATTGGGCGGCCTATAGAAAACACCCAGTAAAGTTACCGACCCCTTCCTGTTCCTAACCTCCACCCACAGAGATTCCGTAGACAATCCTTCCGTGGCATCCATCTTTTCTACAGCTGTGACACTATCCCTGATCAACAGTGCCACTCCCCCACCTCTTTTGCCTCCTTTGCTTGCCTTTATAGGACGGGGTATAGAGTATAAAAGCTGGAGTCTGATGATGCAGCTGTATAGAACGCTGGTTAGGCCACATTTGGAGTACTGCGTCTAGTTCTGGTCGCCGCACTACCAGAAGGACGTGGAGGCATTGGAGAGAGTGCAGAGAAGGTTTACCAGGATGTTGCCTGGTATGGAGGGTCTTAGCTATGAGGAGAGATTGGGTAGACTGGGGTTGTTCTCCTTGGAAAGACGGAGAATGAGGGGAGATCTAATAGAGGTATACAAAATTATGAAGGGTATAGATAGGGTGAACAGTGGGAAGCTTTTTCCCAGGTCGGAGGTGACGATCACGAGGGGTCACGGGCTCAAGCTGAGAGGGGCGAAGTATAACTCAGACATCAGAGGGACGTTTTTTACACAGAGGGTGGTGGGGGCCTGGAATGCGCTGCCAAGTAGGGTGGTGGAGGCAGGCACGCTGACATCGTTTAAGACTTACCTGGATAGTCACATGAGCAGCCTGGGAATGGAGGGATACAAACGATTGGTCTAGTTGGACCAAGGAGCGGCACAGGCTTGGAGGGCCGAAGGGCCTGTTTCCTGTGCTGTACTATTCTTTGTTCTTTGTTCTTTGTTCCCTGTCCCTCCTGAAACATCTGAAACCCGGCACTTGAACTACCTAGTCCTGACCCTGAGATAACCAAGTCTCTGTAATGGCCACCACATCACACTTCCAAGCAGCGATCCACGCTCTAAGCTCATCCATTTTGTTCACTACACTCCTTGCGTTAAAATTAACACACCTCAACCCTTCGGTCTGAGAGCTCCCCTTCACCTGCCTATCCTCCCTCTCACACTGCCGACCAACCCCTCTTATTTTTACTCTAACCTCCTCTCTCCCAGTCACCACATTTTGATTCCCACCCCCCAACCATTCTAGTTTAAACCGTCCCCAGCAACCTTAGCAAACCTTCCCGCCAGAATATTGGTTCCCCCTGGGATTTAAGTGAAACCTGTCCTTTTTGTACAGGTCGCACCTGCCCCTAAAGAGATCCCAATGATCCAGGAACCTGAATCCCTGCCCCCTGCTCCAATCCCTCAGCCACTCATTCATCCTCCACCTTATTCCGTTCCTTCCCTCACTGTCTCGTGGCACAGGAAGCAATCCTGAGATTACTACCTTAGCGTTCCTTTTGCTTCACTCCCTACCTAACTCCCTATATTCTCTTTTCATAACCCCTTCCCCTTTCCTGCCTACGTCGGCAGTACCAGTATGCACCACGACCTCTGGCTCCTCTCCCTTCCACTTAAGGATTTCTTGGACCCTGTCGGAAACACCCCTGATCCCGGCTCCGGGGAGGCAAACCACCAAGCGCGTTTCTTGACTTCTTCCACAGAAACGCCTGTCTGACCCCCTCACTGTGGAGTCCCCAATCACCACTGCCTTCCTACTCCTATCCTTACCTTTTTTGCTACAGGGCTGGACTCCGCATAGGGGGCACGACCACTGCTGCTTCCCCCAAGTGGGTTGTCCCCCCCCAACAGTACTCAAACAAGAGTACTTATTCTTAAGGGGCACAACCACTGGGGCACTCTGAACCACCTGACTTTTCCCTTTCCTGACTGTGACCCACTTGCCTGCTTCTTGTGGCCCCGGTGTGACCACCTGCTTATAACTCCCGTCTATCGCCTCCTCGCTTTCCCTGACCAGACGAGTGTCCTCAAGCTGCAGGCTCCAGTTCCCGAACTCGGTCCCTCAGGAGCCGCAGCTCAATACACCGAGCGCAGATATGCACCTCTGGGAGGTTAGGCGACTCCACAACCTCCCACATCCGGCACTGAGCACAGCAAGCTGGCTTCACATTCATATTGGGATAAAATTATGAAAGGCATAGATAGGGTGAACGGTGGGAAGCTTTTCCCCGGGTCGGTGGTGACGTTCACGAGGGGTCATAGGTTCAAGGTGAAGGGGGGGGAGGTTTAACACAGATATCAGAAGGACATATTTCACACAGAGGGTCGTGGGGGCCTGGAATGTGTTGCCGGGCAAGGTGGTGGAGGCGGACACACTGGGAACGTTTAAGACTTATCTAGACAGCTATATGAACGGAGTGGGAATGGAGGGATACAAAAGAGTGGTCTAGTTTGGACCAGGGAGCGGCGCGGGCTAATTGTTCCTTGTTTCTCGTTTCAAGGCTTCATTCTATGATCATCTTGCTGGTGCCAGTACAGAGCGAGACTGCGGATAGTTGGGAACCTGTCTCGGGGGCAGGGAATTCATATGGTGTTCGTGGAAGTGGAAATGACTAGGGTTGGGAAGCATTTTCCGATCAGGGCCATTGTGATCTCCTGGACTCGTTTCGATTGCCTCAGGGGGTCGGAGAGGAATTTCCCAGATTTTCTTTTCCCCATATTGGCCCTGGGGTTTTCACTCTGGGTTTTCGCCTCTCCCTGGAGATCACATGGTCTGGAATGGGGGTGTGGGGGTGAGTTAATAGGTTGTGACGAGCGAGGCATCGTAGCTGTGAGGGACAGCTCGGTGGATGGGATGTTGGTATGTGGATAGGCTGGAGAGTTGGGCGGGGATCCTGGATTCGGGGTTCGGTCCTGGACCGGGGAGCGGCGCGGGCTTGGAGGGCCGAAGGGCCGAAGGGCCTGTTCCTGTGCTGTATTGTTCTTTGTTCTTTGTTTGTTCTATATTTCCCTTTTTCCTCAGATCCCGCAGGGGAAGAACATAGAACATAGAACAGTACAGCACAGAACAGGCCCTTCGGCCCACGATGTTGTGCCGAGCTTTATCTGAAACCAAGATCAAGCTATCCCACTCCCTATCATCCTGGTGTGCTCCATGTGCCTATCCAATAACCGCTTAAATGTTCCTAAAGTGTCTGACTCCACTATCACTGCAGGCAGTCCATTCCACACCCCAACCACTCTCTGCGTAAAGAACCTACCTCTGATATCCTTCCTGTATCTCCCATCACGAACCCTATAGTTATGCCCCCTTGTAATAGCTCCATCCACCCGAGGAAATAGTCTTTGAACGTTCACTCTATCTATCCCCTTCATCATTTTATAAACCTCTATTAAGTCTCCCCTCAGCCTCCTCCGCTCCAGAGAGAACAGCCCTAGCTCCCTCAACCTTTCCTCATAGGACCTACCCTCCAAACCAGGCAGCATCCTGGTAAATCTCCTCTGCACTCTTTCCAGCGCTTCCACATCCTTCTTATAGTGAGGTGACCAGAACTGCACACAATATTCCAAATGTGGTCTCACCAAGGTCCTGTACAGTTGCAGCATAACCCCACGGCTCTTAAACTCCAACCCCCTGTTAATAAAAGCTAACACACTATAGGCCTTCTTCACAGCTCTATCCACTTGAGTGGCAACCTTTAGAGATCTGTGGATATGGACCCCAAGATCTCTCTGTTCCTCCACAGTCTTCAGAACCCTACCTTTGACCCTGTAATCCACATTTAAATTAGTCCTACCAAAATGAATCACCTCACATTTATCAGGGTTAAACTCCATTTGCCATTTTTCAGCCCAGCTTTGCATCCTATCTATGTCTCTTTGCAGCCTACAACAGCCCTCCACCTCATCCACTACTCCACCAATTTTGGTGTCTTGAGCAAATTTACTGATCCGCCCTTCAGCCCCCTCCTCCAAGTCATTAATAAAAATCACAAAGAGCAGAGGACCAAGCACTGATCCCTGCGGCACTCCGCTAGCAACCTGCCTCCAGTCCGAAAATTTCCCATCGACCACCACCCTCTGTCTTCGATCAGACAGCCAGTTACCTATCCAATCGGCCAACTTTCCCTCTATCCCACACCTCCTCACTTTCATCATAAGAAATAAGAAGAAATAAAAGTTAAACGTTGGGGGGGGCGGGGAGGCGGGGGGCGGGGGGGGAACCGACCCTGCCTCTGCCTGTTTACGCCGAAGCCCGCTGAACCAAAGCCCTTCAGCTCTCACTCTGCTCCCTTCTCATTCCGCTTCCTGCTCTCAACGCTGCCCGCTGGATACTGCGGCTTGCTTTTTAAACCTGCCGCGCGCTTAAAAAAAAAACGGAACTCCTCCCCAGGTCGCCCCGCGGGCGGCCTACTTCCGCTTTTCAAATCTAAATGACTAAAACTACAAACCCCGCGAAAAAGTAAGTAAAAATAATCAATTTCTTACCCCTTTAGCTGAACACTCCTCTCTTGGATATCTGTAAGGCATTTGACAAAGTCCCACATGGCAGGTTGGTTAAGAAGGTTAAGGCTCATGGGATACAAGGAGAAGTGGCTAGATGGGTGGAGAACTGGCTTGGCCATAGGAGACAGAGGGTAGTGGTCGAAGGGTCTTTTTCCGGCTGGAGGTCTGTGACCAGTGGTGTTCCGCAGGGCTCTGTACTGGGACCTCTGCTATTTGTGATATATATAAATGATTTGGAAGAAGGTGTAACTGGTGTAATCAGCAAGTTTGCGGATGACACGAAGATGGCTGGACTTGCGGATAGCGATGAACATTGTCGGGCAATACAGCAGGATATAGATAGGCTGGAAAATTGGGCGGAGAGGTGGCAGATGGAGTTTAATCCGGATAAATGCGAAGTGATGCATTTTGGAAGAAATAATGTAGGGAGGAGTTATACAATAAATGGCAGAGTCATCAGGAGTATAGAAACACAGAGGGACCTAGGTGTGCAAGTCCACAAATCCTTGAAGGTGGCAACACAGGTGGAGAAGGTGGTGAAGAAGGCACATGGTATGCTTGCCTTTATAGGACGGGGTATAGAGTATAAAAGCTGGAGTCTGATGATGTAGCTGTATAGAACGCTGGTTAGGCCACATTTGGAGTACTGCGTCCAGTTCTGGTCGCCGCACTACCAGAAGGACGTGGAGGCGTTAGAGAGAGTGCAGAGAAGGTTTACCAGGATGTTGCCTGGTGTGGAGGGTCTTAGCTATGAGGAGAGATTGGGTAGACTGGGGTTGTTCTCCTTGGAAAGACGGAGAATGAGGGGAGATCTAATAGAGGTGTACAAGATTATGAAGTGTATAGATAGGGTGAACAGTGGGAAGGTTTTTCCCAGGTCGGAGGTGACGATCACGAGGGGTCACGGGCTCAAGGTGAGAGGGGCGAAGTATAACTCAGATATCAGAGGGACGTTTTTTACACAGAGGGTGGTGGGGGCCTGGAATGCGCTGCCAAGTAGGGTGGTGGAGGCAGGCACGCTGACATCGTTTAAGACTTACCTGGATAGTCACATGAGCAGCCTGGGAATGGAGGGATACAAACGATTGGTCTAGTTGGACCAAGGAGCGGCACAGGCTTGGAGGGCCGAAGGGCCTGTTTCCTGTGCTGTACTGTTCTTTTTTCTTTGCTCCCGTCAAAGAAGGAGGAACTTCTTCTCCCAGAGGGTAGTGAATCTTTGGAATTCTCTGCCCAATGAAGCAGTAGAGGCTACCTCGTTAAATGTGTTGAAGTCACAGATAGATAGATTTTTAACCATTAAGGGAATTAAGGGTTATGGGGAGCGGGCGGGTAAGTGGAACTGAACCCACTGTCAGATCAGCCATGATCTTATTGAATGGCGGGGCAGGCTCGAGGGGCTAGATGGCCTACTCCTGCTCCTATTTCTTATGTTCTTATGAGACACTGGGGGAGACAGGAGTCAAAGGGATGCAGAGATCTGAGGGTCTGCAGGGTTGGAGGTGATTACCGAGGTAGGGTG
Organism: Mustelus asterias; assembly: GCF_964213995.1. Classification (NCBI taxonomy): domain Eukaryota; kingdom Metazoa; phylum Chordata; class Chondrichthyes; order Carcharhiniformes; family Triakidae; genus Mustelus; species Mustelus asterias. The sequence goes on from NW_027592188.1 coordinate 28,954, forward strand.
GGGGGGATGTGATGGTTAAGAAAGCCCACCAGTGCCTCTACTTTCTCAGAAGACTAAAGAAATTTGGCATGTCAGCTACGACTCTCACCAACTTTTACAGATGCACCATAGAAAGCATCCTTTCCGGATGTATCACAGCTTGGTCTGGCTCCTGCTCTGCCCAAGACCGCAAGGAACTACAAAAAGGATCGTGAATGTAGCCCAATCCATCACTCAAACCAGCCTCCCATCCATTGACTCTGTCTACACTTCCCGCTGCCTCGGGGGGAAAAGCAGCCAGCATAATCAAGGACATCACGCACCCCGGACATTCTCTCTTCCACCTTCTTCCGTCGGGAAAAAGATACAAAAGTCTGAGGTCACGTACCAACCGACTCAAGAACAGCTTCTTCCCTGCTGCCGTCAGACTTTTGAATGGACCTACCTCACATTAAGTTGATCTTTCTCTACACCCTAGCTATGACTGTCACATGACATGGGGTGGCACGGTAGCACAGTGGTTAGCACTGCTGCTTCACAGCTCCAGGGACCAGGGTTCGATTCCCGGCTTGGGTCACTACCTGTGTGGAGTTTGCACATTCTCCTCGCGTCTGCGTGGGTTTCCTCCGGGTGCTCCGGTTTCCTCCCACAGTCCAAAGATGTGCGGGTTAGGTTGATTGGCCATGCTAAAATTGCCCTTAGTGTCCTGAGATGCGTAGGTTAGAGGGATTAGTGGGTGGATAAGAGGGTAGGGCCTGGGTGGGATTGTGGTCGGTGCAGACTCGATGGGTCAAATAGCCTCTTTCTGTACTGTAGGGTTTCTATGATTCTGCACCCTCTCCTTTCCTTCTCGATGAACAGTATGATTTGTCTGTATATGTCGCAACAAAACAATACTTTTCATTGTATCCCAGTACATGTGACAATAATAAATCAAATCAAATCCTTCTCCCCTATGTACTCTATGAACGGTATGCCTTGTCTGTACAGCGCGCAAGAAACAATACTTTTCACTGTATCCCCATACATGTGACAATAATAAATCAAATCAAAGTTGTTTGGATTTAGTTTCAGTTGTTTGGGTTTAATCTCAGTTGTTTGGATTTAATCTCAGTTGTTTGGATTTAGTTTCAGTTGTTTGGGTTTAATCTCAGTTGTTTGGATTGAATCTCAGTTGTTTGGATTTAATCTCAGTTGTTTGGATTTAATCTCAGTTGTTTGGGTTTAATCTCGGTTGTTTGGGTTTAATCTCAGTTGTTTGGATTTAATCTCAGTTGTTTGGGTTTAATCTCAGTTGTTTGGGTTTAATCTCAGTTGTTTGGGTTTAAACCCAGTTGTTGTGGGTTTAATCTCAGTTGTTTGGGTTTAATATCAGTTGTTTGGGTTTAATCTCAGTTGTTTGGGTTTAATCTCAGTTGTTTGGGTTTAAACCCAGTTGTTGTGGGTTTAATCTCAGTTGTTTGGGTTTAATATCAGTTGTTTGGGTTTAATCTCAGTTGTTTGGGTTTAATCTCAGTTGTTTGGGTTTAATATCAGTTGTTTGGGTTTAATCTCAGTTGTTTGGGTTTAATCTCAGTTGTTTGGGTTTAATCTCAGTGGTTTGGGTTTAATATCAGTTGTTTGGATTTAATCTCAGTTGTTTGGGTTTAATCTCAGTTGTTCGGGTTTAATCCCAGTTGTTGTGGATTTAATCTCAGTTGTTTGGATTTAATCTCAGTTGTTTGGATTTAATCTCAGTTGTTTGGGTTTAATATCAGTTGTTCTGGGTTTAATCTCAGTTGTTTGGGTTTAATATCAATTGTTTAGGTTTAATCTCAGTTGTTTTGGGTTTAATCTCAGTTGTTTGGGTTTAATCTCAGTTGTTTGGGTTTAATCTCAGTTGTTTGGATTTAATCTCAGTTGTTTGGGTTTAATATCAATTGTTTAGGTTTAATCTCAGTTGTTTGGGTTTAATCTCAGTTGTTTGGGTTTAATCTCAGTTGTTTGGATTTAATCTCAGTTGTTTGGGTTTAATATCAATTGTTTAGGTTTAATCTCAGTTGTTTGGGTTTAATCTCAGTTGTTTGGGTTTAATCTCAGTTGTTTGGGTTTAATCTCAGTTGTTTGGATTTAATCTCAGTTGTTTGGGTTTAATATCAGTTGTTTGGGTTTAATATCAGTTGTTCTGGGTTTAATCTCAGTTGTTTGGGTTTAATATCAGTTGTTTAGGTTTAATCTCAGTTGTTTTGGGTTTAATCTCAGTTGTTTGGGTTTAATATCAGTTGTTCTGGGTTTAATCTCAGTTGTTCGGGTTTAATCTCAGTTGTTTGGGTTTAATCTCAGTTGTTTGGGTTTAATCTCAGTTGTTTGGGTTTAATATCAGTTGTTTGGGTTTAATATCAGTTGTTAATATCAGGGATTTGTTCCCAGGAGCAGGCTGAGGGTAAGAGAGTGGGTTTTCTGACTTTAATTAATTATTTATTTTTTCAGTTAATTTTGGGTTTAAAATCGGAGGTTTTTTTCAAAACCGGAAGTCGGGCCAGGAGAGGCCTGGGGAAGTTTTTGGAGGGTTTAAAAGCGCACCAAAGTATACAGCGGGCAGCATCGTAGCGGGCAGCAGAGTGAGTGGGAAGTTGAGTGAGCTGTCAGGGCTTTGGCTCACAGGGCTTGGACGAGCAGGGGTGAGTTTTTGTTTCCTTACACTCTTATTAACTTTTCACTGTCTTACTTGACATAAAGTGTCCAGTATGAGTGTGAAACCAGTGTGTTGTTCCCAGTGTAGGATGTGGGAGGTCCTGGAGGCATCTGGCCTCCCGGACATCCACATCTGTGAGGGGTGTGTCGAGCTGCGGTTCCTGAGGGACCGTGTTAGGGAGCTGGAACTGCAGCTCGAGGATCTTAGGCTGATGAGGGAGAATGAGGAGGTGATAGACAAGAGCTATCATCAGGTGGTCACACCAGGGCAACGGGAGGAGGCCAAGTGGGTGATGGCCAGGAAGGGTAAGGCTAGGGTGGTTGAGAGCACCCCAGTGGATTTGCCCCTGCACAACAAGTACTCCTGCTTGAGTACTGCTGGGGGGGACAGCCCGCCTGGGGGAAGCAGCAGTGGCCGTGTCTCCGCAGTGGAGTCCAGCCCTGTAACTCAGAGGGCTAAGGAAAAGAGGAGGAAGGCGGTATTAATCGGGGACTCGATGGTGAAGGGGACAGACAGGCGTTTCTGCGGAGGTAGGCGGGATTCTCGCATGGTGGTCTGCCTCCCTGGGGCCGGGATCCAGGATGTCGCTAGTCGCGTCCCGGAAATCCTGAGGTGGGAGGGAGAGGAGCCTGAGGTAGCGGTACATATTGGTACCGCTGATGTGGGTAGGAAGGGAGAAGGGGTCATGAAAAGGGAGTACAGGGAATTAGGGAGACAGCTGAGAAAGAGGAAAGCAAAGGTAGTAATCTCAGGATTACTGCCTGTGCCACGGGAAGGTGAGGGCAGGAATGGAGTGAGGTGGAAGATGAATGTGTGGCTGAGGGACTGGTGCAGGGGGCAGGGATTCAGGTTCCTGGACCATTGGGACCTCTTTAGGGGCAGGGGTGATCTGTATACAAAAAACGGGTGGAACTTGAATCACACGGGGACCAATATCCTGGCCGGTAGGTTGGCTAAGGTTACTGGGGAGAATTTAAACTAGATAGGTTGGGGGGAGGGATGCTAGAAGAGTTGACTAGGATCAAGGAACTAATTGATGGGGTGGAGGATGCAGGGGTAAAGGGAATTACAAAATTAATGGTAGAGGAGAGGGTGCAAGTGAATGAAGGCGGTAATTTAGATAAGGGAGTAGAGGGAGAGGGTGTTCGCGACTCATCAAAGCGGGTCCAGATAAAAGCTGGAATAAGGACACTTTGCCTGAATGCACGAAGCATTCGGAACAAGGTAAATGAGTTGATGGTGCAAATCAGCACGAGTGGGTACGATCTAGTGGCCATTACAGAAACGTGGCTGAAAGGTGACCAGGACTGGGAGATGAATATCCAGGGGTATCAGGCGTTTAGGAAGAATAGACAGGAAGGAAAAGGTGGTGGGGTCGCGCTATTAATAAGAGATAATATCAGGGTAGTACTGAGGGATGACATAGGCTCTGAGGAACAAAACGTGGAATCATTATGGGTAGAGATGAGGAATAGTAGAGGGAGAAAGACACTAGTAGGTGTGGTATATAGGCCCCCAAATAATAATGTTGAGGTAGGGAGGGCTATAAACAAGCAGATAAGGGATGCGTGTAAAAACGGAACGGCAATAATCATGGGGGACTTCAACATGCACATTGACTGGCAGACTCAAGTCGGTAAGGGTGGAATGGAGCAAGAGTTCTTAGAATGCTGTCGGGATAGTTTCCTTGAACAGCATGTTACGGAACCGACGAGGGAACGAGCTATTTTGGATCTGGTATTGTGTAACGAGGTAGGTAGAATTAAGGATCTTATTGTGAAGGACCCTCTTGGGTCTAGTGACCACAATATGGTCGAATTTCTGATTCAGATGGAAGAGGAGAAAGTTTGGTCCCAAACCAGTGTCCTCTGTTTGAACAGAGGGAAATATGATAGGATGAGGGATGAATTGGCTAAGGTAGACTGGGAGAGCAGGCTGGCAGGTAGGATAGCTGAGGAACAGTGGAGGATTTTTAAGGAGATCCTTTTCAGTTCTCAGCAAAAATATATTCCAGCAAAAAACAAGGATTGTAAGAAAAGGGAGAACCAGCCGTGGATAACGAAGGAAATAAAGGAGAGTATTAAAATAAAAACAGCTGCGTACAGAGTGGCCAAAAATAGTGGAGAAACAAGTGATTGGGAAAAATTTAAGAAACAACAAAGAGAGACTAAGAAAGCGATAAAGAAAGGAAGGATAGACTATGAAGCTAGGCTAGCAATTAATATAAAAAATGATAGTAAAAGTTTTTATAAATATATAAAAAGGAATAGAGTGGCTAGAGTGAATGTTGGACCCTTGGAGGACGAGAGGGGGGAGTTAATAGTGGGAAATGAGGATATGGCTGAGTCTTTAAATAAGTTTTTTGTGTCGGTCTTCACGGTGGAGGACACAAATAGTTTGCCAAATATTAACGATAGAGGGTTGGCAGCAGGAGAAATACTTAATACAATTAATGTTACCAGAGAGGCAGTGCTGGGTAGACTAATGGGACTGAAGGTGGACAAGTCCCCAGGTCCGGATGGAATGCATCCCAGGGTATTGAAAGAAATGTCAGAGGTAATAGTGGATGCGTTAGTGATTATTTATCAAAACTCATTGCATTCTGGGGTAGTGCCGGTTGATTGGAAAACGGCTAATGTTACGCCGCTGTTTAAAAAAGGAAGGAGACAAAAGGCGGGTAACTATAGGCCGGTCAGCTTAACGTCTGTAGTAGGGAAAATGCTGGAATCCATTATTAAAGAGGAGATAGCAGGGCATCTGGATAGAAATGGTTCGATCAATCAGATGCAGCATGGATTCATGAGGGGAAAGTCGTGCTTGACGAACATGTTGGATTTTTATGAAGATGTGACTAGGGCGGTTGATGGAGGAGAACCGGTGGATGCGGTGTTTTTGGATTTCCAAAAGGCGTTTGATAAGGTGCCCCATAAAAGGCTACTGAAGAAGATTAGGGCACACGGAGTTGGGGGTAGTGTGTTAAAGTGGATTGGGGACTGGCTATCCGACAGGAAGCAAAGAGTCGGAATAAATGGGTGTTTTTCCGGTTGGAGGAAGGTAACTAGTGGCGTGCCGCAGGGATCGGTACTCGGGCCGCAACTATTTACCATTTATATAGATGATCTGGAGGAGGGGACGGAGTGTAGGGTAACGAAGTTTGCAGACGACACAAAGATAAGTGGAAAAGTGAATCGTGTGGAGGACGGAGAAGATCTGCAGAGAGATTTGGACAGGCTGAGTGAGTGGGCGAGGATATGGCAAATGGAGTATAACGTTGATAAATGCGAGGTTATACACTTTGGAGGAAATAATAACAAATGGGATTACTATCTCAATGGAAACAAATTAAAACATGCTACCGTGCAAAGGGACCTGGGGGTCCTTGTGCATGAGACGCAAAAGCCCAGTCTGCAGGTACAACAGGTGATCAAGAAGGCAAATGGGATGTTGGCCTATATTGCGAAGGGGATAGAATATAAAAGCAGGGATGTCTTGATGCACCTGTACAGGGCATTGGTGAGGCCGCAGCTGGAATACTGTGTGCAGTATTGGTCCCCTTATATGAGGAAGGATATATTGGCATTGGAGGGAGTGCAGAGAAGATTCACCAGGTTGATACCGGAGATGAGGGGTTTGGATTATGAGGAGAGGCTGAGGAGATTGGGTTTGTACTCGTTGGAGTTTAGAAGGATGAGGGGGATCTTATGGAGACTTATAAGATAATGCGGGGGCTGGATAGGGTGGAGGCGGAGAGATTCTTTCCACTTAGTAAGGAAGTTAAAACTAGAGGACACAGCCTCAAAATAAAGGGGGGTCGGTTTAAGACAGAGTTGAGGAGGAACTTCTTCTCCCAGAGGGTGGTGAATCTCTGGAATTCTCTGCCCACTGAGGTGGTGGAGGCTACCTCGCTGAATATGTTTAAAGCGCGGATGGATGGATTCCTGATCAGTAAGGGAATTAAGGGTTATGGGGATCAGGCGGGTAAGTGGTACTGATCCACGTCAGATCAGCCATGATCTTATTGAACGGCGGGGCAGGCTCGAGGGGCTAGATGGCCTACTCCTGCTCCTATTTCTTATGTTCTTATGTTCAAAGTGAGACATTGTTGAACAGGAAACTAAAAACGGAGTTTATCAAATGGAGAGGGAGGGAATTGCCGACATTAAAATAGGTCTTCACCTCGCACACTGAGTCTTGTCCCAGGGATATTTTGCCAACTCTTGGGAACATCTCCTGTTGTCTCCACACGACAGTAATATCGGTTTGAATCGCTTCGCCTCAGATGGTTAATCCGGATGGTTCCGGTCTTTTTCATGTGTGGATCTCCCAGGAATTCAATCCGGTCTCGGTAATCCGGGTGAACGAATCGCTTTGAGAGGTTGAATATAAATTCTCCGTGAAACTCATTCCTCCTCCAGGAGATACGAATCGTGTTGGGGCGGTAAAATTTTGGGTAAGTGAATGAACAAGGAATAACGACTGATTCCCCTTTCATACCTTCCAGCAAGCGAGGCTGGGTCACGGTGTAATTATCTCCATGAATCATCGCTGAGGGAGAGGAAAACACCAAATGTTTATCAATTGTAAACCCAAATAAATCTCATCCAATTGAAAACCAGCCCCAGATTTCTCCCCGTGACAGAGGAAAACCTGTATCCCACAAAGCAATTACACAGCTCAGTTAAACACCCCTAACCCCTCGATTAGATTCCAGTCTGTAACTCACTCCTGGGTATCTGTTATTCTATATATAAACCACCCCGAACCCCTCGATTAGATTCCAGTCTGTAACTCACTCCCGGGTATCTGTTATCCTATATATAAACCACCCCTAACCCCTCGATTAGATTCCAGTCTGTAACTCACTGCCGGGTATCTGTTATTCTATATATAAACCACCCCTAACCCCTCGATTAGATTCCAGTCTGTAACTCACTGCCGGGGATCTGTTATTCTATATATAAACCACCCCTAACCCCTCGATTAGATTCCAGTCTGTAACTCACTCCCGGGTATCTGTTATTCTATATATAAACCACCCTGAACCCCTCGATTAGATTCCAGTCTGTAACTCACTCCCGGGTATCTGTTATTCTATATATAAACCACCCTGAACCCCTCGATTAGATTCCAGTCTGTAACTCACTCCTGGGTATCTGTTGTTCGATATATAAACTACCCCGAACCCCTCGATTAGATTCCAGTCTGTAAAACTCACTCCTGGGTATCTGTTATTCTATATATAAACCACCCTGAACCCCTCGATTAGATTCCAGTCTGTAACTCACTCCCGGGTATCTGTTATTCTATATATAAACCACCCTGAACCCCTCGATTAGATTCCAGTCTGTAACTCACTCCTGGGTATCTGTTGTTCGATATATAAACTACCCCGAACCCCTCGATTAGATTCCAGTCTGTAAAACTCACTCCTGGGTATCTGTTATTCTATATATAAACCACCCCGAACCCCTCGATTAGATTCCAGTCTGTAACTCACTCCCGGGTATCTGTTATTCTATATATAAACCACCCCGAACCCTTCGATTAGATTCCAGTCTGTAACTCACTCCCAGGTATCTGTTATTCTATATATAAACTACCCCGAACCCCTCGATTTGATTCCAGTCTGTAACTCACTCCCGGGTATCTGTTATTCTATATATAAACCACCCCGAACCCCTCGATTAGATTCCAGTCTGTAACTCACTCCTGGGTATCTGTTATTCTATATTTCAAACCACCCTGAACCCCTCGATTAGATTCCAGTCTGTAACTCACTCCCGGGTATCTGTTATTCTATATATAATCCACCCCAAACCCCTCGATTAGATTCCAGTCTGTAACTCACTCCCGGGTATCTGTTATTCTATATATAAACCACCCTGAACCCCTCGATTAGATTCCAGTCTGTATCTCACTCCCAGGTATCTGTTATTCTATATATAAACCATCCCGAACCCCTTGATTAGATTCCAGTGTGTAACTCACTCCTGGGTATCTGTTATTCGATATATAAACCACCCCGAACCTCTCGATGAGATTCCAGTCTGTAACTCACTCCCGGGTATCTGTTATTCTATATATAAACCACCCTGAACCCCTCGATTAGATTCCAGTCTGTAACTCACTCCCGGGTATCTGTTATTCTACATATAAACCACCCTGAACCCCTTGATTAGATTCCAGTCTGTAACTCACTCCCGGGTATCTGTTATTCTATATATAAACCATCCCGAACCCCTCGATTAGATTCCAGTCTGTAACTCACTCCCGTGTATCTGTTATTCTATATATAAACCACCCCGAACCCCTCGATTAGATTCCAGTCTGTAACTCACTCCCGGGTATCTGTTATTCGATATATAAACCACCCTGAACCCCTCGATTAGATTCCAGTCTGTAACTCATTCTCGGGTATCTATTATTCTATATATAAACTACCCCGAACCCCTCGATTAGATTCCAGTCTGTAACTCACTCCTGGGTATCTGTTATTCGATATATAAACTACCCCGAACCCCTCGATTAGATTCCAGTCTGTAACTCACTCCCGGGTATCTGTTATTCTACATATAAACCACCCCGAACCCCTCGATTAGATTCCAGCCTGTAACTCACTCCCGGGTATCTGTTATTCTATATATAAACCACCCCGAACGCCTCGATTAGATTCCAGTCTGTAACTCACTCCTGGGTATCTGTTATTCGATATATAAACCACCCCGAACCCCTCGATGAGATTCCAGTCTGTAACTCACTCCCGGGTATCTGTTATGCGATATATAAACCACCCCGAACGCCTCGATTAGATTCCAGTGTGTAACTCACTCTGTAATTGTGTTTTGTGATGGCAGCAGTGATCGCGGGGGTGGGGGGAAGGAGGGGGCGGCGCAGGGTGTGAAGAGGGTGAGGGGTTGGTGGTCAATCTTTATCTTTAACTGGAATCAAAAACTCTCAACATCCTCTCCACTGAGCCCGAAAGTCCACAGTTCAGTGAATCCCGTCAACGATTCCCTCCTCTCACCCCCGCTCCCAATCCGTCACTCCCAAGTCACTCTCCACCCTCTGCACTTCCCACCTCATATCCGAAAAAATCTGACCTCCCCCACCACAAGTCCAGCTCACCCACTGTCCACACCTCATTCTCGCTGACCCACGCTGAGTCCCATTCTCTCCCCCGACCCCGTCTCTCTCTCTCTGTTTCCCCTTCTCTGTGTCTACCTCCCCCTCTCTGTCTCTCCCTCTGTCTCTGTCTCTCTCTCTTCTCTCCACCTCTTTCTCTGTCTCCCTCTCTTCCACTCTCTGTCTCTCCCCCTCTCTGTCCCTCCCTCTTTCTCGGTCTCTCCCTCTTTCACTATCTCCCTCCCTCTCTCTCTCTCCTTCTGTCACTCTTTCTCCGTTTCTCCCTCTTTCTCTCTCTCTCTCCCTCTCTGTCTCTCCCTCTTTCTCTCTCTGTCTCTCCATCTCCCTCTATCTCTGTCTCTCTCCCTCTATCTGTGTCTCTCTCCCTCTCTGTCTGTCTTTCTGTCTCCTTCTTTCTCTGTCTCTCTCTCTCCCTCTTTCTTTCTCTGTCTGTTTCTCTGCCTCTTTCTCTCTCTGTCTCTCTCCGTCTCCCTATTTCTCTGCCTCTCCCTCTCCTTCTCTCCTTTTTCTGTCTCTTCTCTCTCTCTCGCTTCCTCCCTCTCCTTCTCTCCCTCTTTCTCTCTCTCTCTCCCACTCTCCCTGTCTCTCTCGCTCTTTCTCTCTCCCTCTCTCTCGCTCTGTCTCTGTCTCTCTCTCTCCCTCTCTCCCTGTCTCTCTCTCCCTCTCCCCCATCTCTCTCCCTCTTTCTCTGTCTCTCTCTCTCGCTCTGTCTCTCTCTCTCCCTCTCTCCCTGTCTCTCTCGCTCTTTCTCTGTCTCTCTCTCCCTCTCTCCCTGTCTCTCTCGCTCTTTCTCTGTCTCTCTCTCCCTCTCTCTCTGTCTCTCTCGCTCTTTCTCTCTCCCTCTCTCTCCCTCTCTCTCCCTCTGTCTCTGTCTCTCTCTCTCTCTCCCTGTCTCTCTCTCTCTCTCCCTGTCTCTCTCGCTCTTTCTCTGTCTCTCTCTCCCTCTCTCTCTGTCTCTCTCGCTCTTTCTCTGTCTCTCTGTCTCTCTCTCTCCCTGTCTCTCTCGCTCTTTCTCTCTCCCTCTCTCTCCCTCCCTCTCTCTCCCTCTCTCTCCCTCTGTCTCCCTCTGTCTCTGTCTCTCTCTCTCCCTCTCTCCCTATCTCTCTCGCTCTTTCTCTGTTTCTCTCTCTCTCTCTCTCTGTCTCTCTCGCTCTTTCTCTCTCCCTCTCTCTCCCTCTCTCTCCCTCTGTCTCCCTCTGTCTCTGTCTCTCTCTCTCCCTCTCTCCCTATCTCTCTCGCTCTTTCTCTGTCTCTCTCCCTCTCTCCCTGTCTCTCTCGTTCTTTCTCTGTCTCTCTGTCTCTCTCTCCCTCTCTCCCTCGCTCTTTCTCTGTCTCTCTCTCTCTCTCCCTGTCTCTCTCGCTCTTTCTCTGTCTCTCTCTCTCTCTCTCCCTGTCTCTCGTTCTTTCTCTGTCTCTCTCTCCCTCTCTCCCTGTCTCTCTCGTTCTTTCTCTGTCTCTCTCTCCCTCTCTCCCTGTCTCTCGTTCTTTCTCTGTCTCTCTCTCCCTCTCTCCCTGTCTCTCTCGCTCTTTCTCTGTCTCTCTCTCTCTCTCTCCCTGTCTCTCGCTCTTTCTCTGTCTCTCTCTCTCTCTCTCTCCCTGTCTCTCGTTCTTTCTCTGTCTCTCTCTCTCTCTCTCCCTGTCTCTCGTTCTTTCTCTGTCTCTCTCTCTCTCTCTCCCTGTCTCTCGTTCTTTCTCTGTCTCTCTCTCTCTCTCTCCCTGTCTCTCGCTCTTTCTCTGTCTCTCCCTCCCTCTCTCCCTGTCTCTCTCGCTCTTTCTCTGTCTCTCTCTCTCCCTCTCCCTCTGTCTCTCTCTCCCTCTCTCCCTATCTCTCTCGCTCTTTCTCTGTCTCTCTCTCCCTCTCTCCCTGTCTCTCTCTCCCTCTCTCCCTGTCTCTCTCGCTCTTTCTCTGTCTCTCTCCCTCTCTCCCTGGCTCTCTCGCTCTTTCTCTGTCTCTCTCTCCCTCTCTCCCTGTCTCTCTCTCCCTCTCTCCCTGTCTCTCTCGCTCTTTCTCTGTCTCTCTCCCTCTCTCCCTGGCTCTCTCGCTCTTTCTCTGTCTCTCTCCCTCTCTCCCTGTCTCTCTCGCTCTTTCTCTCTCTCCCTCTCTCCCTGTCTCTCTCGCTCTTTCTCTGTCTCTCTCTCTCCCTCTCCCTCTGTCTCTCTCTCCCTCTCTCCCTGTCTCTCTCGTTCTTTCTCTGTCTCTCTCTCTCCCTCTCTCCCTGTCTCTCTCGCTCTTTCTCTGTCTCTCTCTCCCTGTCTCTCTCGCTCTTTCTCTGTCTCTCTCTCTCCCTCTCCCTCTGTCTCTCTCTCCCTCTCTCCCTATCTCTCTCCCTCTTTCTCTGTCTCTCTCTCCCTCTCTCCCTGTCTCTCTCGCTCTTTCTCTGTCTCTCTCCCTCTCTCCCTGGCTCTCTCGCTCTTTCTCTGTCTCTCTCCCTCTCTCCCTGGCTCTCTCGCTCTTTCTCTGTCTCTCTCCCTCTCTCCCTGGCTCTCTCGCTCTTTCTCTGTCTCTCTCTCCCTCTCTCCCTGTCTCTCTCGCTCTTTCTCTCTCTCCCTCTCTCCCTGTCTCTCTCGCTCTTTCTCTGTCTCTCTCTCCCTCTCTCCCTGTCTTTCTCTCTCTCTCTCTCTCGCTCTTTCTCTCTCTCCCTCTCCCTGTCTCTCTCACTCTTTCTCTCTCTCTCCCTCTCTCTTCTTCCCCACTTAACCCAATCTCTTTAACCAATCACTGGGTTACTCCTCCGAAAATCTCCAATGGTTTTGTTTCTCTTGCATGAGGACCATTCTGGTGCAAACCTTGGGAGGGTTTCTGTTGTTAATGGGGCTTTTCCTGCTCTTATTGTTGTTGGCCCTCTTTCGCTCTTCAACTGCGGTGTGCTTCACCTCAGTGCCAGTTCACTAAACTACAAGGGATTGGAGCATAAAAGTAGAAAGGTGTTGTTGCAATTGTATTTGAATACAAGGGTAGGGATGTACTTCTGAGGCTGTATAAGGCTCTGGTCGGACCCCATTTGGAGAATTGCGAGCAGTTTTGGGCCCCGTATCTAAGGAAGGATGTGCCGGCCTTGGAAAGGGTCCAGAGGAGGTTCGCAAGAATGATCCCTGGAATGAAGAGCTTGTCGTATGAGGAACGGTTGAGGATCCTGGGTCTGTACTCGGAGTTTAGAAGGATGAGGGGGGGGATCTTATTGAAACTTACAGGATACTGCGAGGCCTGGATAGAGTGGACGTGGAGAGGATGTTTCCACGAGTAGGAAAAACTAGAACCAGAGGGCACAACCTCAGGCTAAAGGGATGATCCTTTAAAACAGAGATGAGGAGGAATTTCTTCAGCCAGAATCTGTGGAAGTCTTTGCCGCAGAAGGCTGTGGAGGCTGGGTCTTTAAGACGGAGATAGATAGGTTCTTGATTAATAAGGGGATCAGGGGTTATGGGGAAAAGGCAGGAGAATGGGGATGAGAATCATATCAGCCATGATTGAATGACGGAGCAGACTTGATGGGCCGAGTGGCCTAATTCTGCTCCTATATCTCGTGGTCTTATGGTATGGGGCGTTAGTGAGACCACATCTGGGGTTGTGTCCGCAATTTATGTCTCCTTTACTTGAGGCAGTTCAGAGGAGGTTCACCAGATTGATTCTGGTGATGGAAGGGTTGACGTACGCGGAGAGATTAAACAGTTTGGGCTTGTACTCACTGGAGTTTAGAAGGATGGCAGGGGATCTGATCGAAGTATATAAAAGAGACTGACAGAGCAACCGTGAAATCATAGAAACCCTACAGTGCAGAAAGAGGCCATTCGGCCCATCGAGTCTGCACCGACCACAATCCCACCCAGGCCCCACCCCCATATCCCACCCGCTAATCTACGCATCTCAGGACACTAAGGGACAATTTAGCACGGCCAATCAACCTAACCCGCACATCTTTGGACTGTGGGAGGAAACCGGAGCACCTGGAGGAAACCCACGCAGACACGAGGAGAATGTGCAAACTCCGCACAGACAGTGACCCAAGCCGGGAATTGAACCCAGGTCCCTGGAGCTGTGAGGCAGCAGTGCTAACCACTGTGCTACCATGGCCAATCCACCTAATCTACACATCTTTAAACACATGGGGCAATCTCAGACAACAGGTTACAGGTATAGGTTGAGAGGAGGCAGATTTAAACTGAGATGAGAAGGAAGAGGGTGGTGAATTTTTGGAACTCGCTGCCCCATAGCGCGGTGCAGTCTGAATTGTTAAATGGTTTTAAGAAGGAGACGGATATATTCCTAATAAGAAAAGGGTGAAAGGGAGACGGGGAAGAGGTGGGGAGGTGGATCTGAGACCAGGGTGAGATCAGCCATGATCTGATTAAATGGCGGGGGAGGGTCGAAGGGCTGAATAGAACATAGAACATCACAGTGCAGTACAGGCCCTTCGGCCCTCGATGTTGCGCCGACCAGTGGTACCAATCTAAAGCCCCTCTAATCTACACTATTCCAATATCATCCATATGTTTATCCAATAACCATTTGAATGCTCTCAATGTTGACGAGTCCACCACTGCTGCAGGCAGGGCATTCCACGCCCTTACTACTCTCTGAGTAAAGAACCTACCTCTGACATCTGTCCTATATCTCTCACCCCTCAATTTAAAGCTATGTCCCCTCGTGCTAGCCAACACCACCCGAGGAAAAAGGCTCTCACTATCCACCCTAATAGCCCACTCCTGTTCCTAATTCCTACGTTCCTACATTCAAAGGAATGGAAACTCAGGGGGAGCCTTTGGGATATTGCATAAGTCCCAGTGTCCTGGGGAGGGCCTGGCTGGGTGGTGAGCCGGAGCGGTGAAGGGGTGGATGGAGATGGCGGGAAGTGATCTCGGTCGAAAGAAGGAGAGGAAAATGAGACAGGGTTTACTCACCGAGGGAGAGGGACAGGAGGAGCAGGCGAATGGCTGAGTCCATCGTTGTTCCTGACTTCACTCTGAGGTTCTGGAGGAGGCGTCGCTGGCCACTGGGTAATGATCAACACCCAGAGCTTCTGCTTTTGTGTTACCTGTTTATCAACTCTGACCATCTGTCACCGGTAAGGAAATCATCTCTTCGCAACATGTCACTCGCTCTATCTTGGATCCGGGGCCCTGAACTTCCTCCCATGCAACAGCTAAACTCTCGAGAGTTACCAAGTCAAATTGACGCAAAATGATGTCGAAATCTTAGGCGTCAATGCGTGACGACCATGACTTTATTGGCCGGGAGTTGCCACGGATTGGCGTGACGGTAATCGAGGCCAAAGAGGCTGAACCCAGAGCAGAAGGAGGAGGAATGTTAACCCTCAAACCTGCTGAGGGGACAATGATTTAGCATGGCCAATCCACCTAATCTACACATCTTTGGACACGAAGGGGGAATTTAGCATGGTCAATCCAACTAACCCGCACATCTTTGGACACTAAGGGGCAATTTAGCACGGCCAATCCACCTAACCTACACATCTTTGGACACTAAGGGGTAATTTGGCATGGCCAATCCACTTAACCTGCACATCTTTGGGCACTAAGTGGCAATTTAGCATGGCCAATCCACCTAACCTGCACATCTTTGGACACTAAGGGGTAATTTGGCATGGCCAATCCACTTAACCTGCACATCTTTGGGCACTAAGTGGCAATTTAGCATGGCCAATCCACCTAACCTGCACATCTTTGGCCATTAAGTGGCAATTTAGCATGGCCAATCCACCTAACCTACACATCTTTGGACACTAAGGGGTAATTTGGCATGGCCAATCCACTTAACCTGCACATCTTTGGGCACCAAGGGGCAACTTAGCATGGCCAATCCACCTAACCTACAAATCTTTGGATACTAAGGGGCAATTTAGCATGGCCAATCCACCTAACCTGTACATCTTTGGACACTAAGGGGCAATTTAGCATGGCCAATCCACCTAACCAGCACATGTTTGGACACTAAGGGGCAATTTAGCATGACCAATCCCCCTAACCTACAAATCTTTGGATACTAAGGGGCAATTTAGCATGGCCAATCCACCTAACCTGCACATCTTTGGACACTAAGGGGCAATTTAGCATGGCCAATCCACCTAACCTGCACATCTTTGGACACTAAGGGGCAATTTAGCATGGCCAATCCACCTAACCTGCACATCTTTGGACACTAAGGGGCAATTTAGCATGACCAATCCCCCTAACCCGCACATCTTTGGACACTAAGGGGCAATTTAGCATGGCCAATCCCTCTAACCTGCACATCTTTGGACACTAAGGGGCAATTTAGCATGGCCAATCCCTCTAACCTGCACATCTTTGAACACTGAGGGGCTATTTAGCACTGCCAGTCCCCCTCACCTGCACATCTTTGGACACTAAGGGGCAATTGAACATAGCCAATGTACCTAACCTACACGGCTCTGGATTGTGGGAGCACCCTGAGGAAACGCATGGAGACATGGGGGTGAATGTGCAGACTCTGCACAGACAGTGACCCAAGGCTGGAATCGAACCCGGGTCCCTGCCGCTGTGAGGCAGCAGCGCTAACCACTGTGCCACCATGCTGCCTCTTGCGGCGAAAGGCATCGCGGGATATGAGGGGGTAGGGGGCGGGATGGGGTAATTGAATTGGATTATCGGCCATGATCATAATGAATGGCAGAGCAGGCTCGAAGGGCCGAATGGCCTCCTCCTGCTTCGAGTTCCTATATTTCGAAACGCCCCTGTCAGTTGTCCTCACAACGTCCAGTTCCATTTCGGTGAAGGTTAACAGGGTAAGGGAATACAGTAAGACACTGAGAGGCGCCTGGAGAAGAGAAAGGGGATTCAAAATTCCTGTAGTTAAACTCAAACTAACCTCCGTCTTTAACTTTGTGTTTGTCATCTCCTAGACCCGAGGAATCTCGGGATCCCAGGAGCGCGCCGGCAGGACCCATGCCCGTGTCCAACGGGACTTGGAGCTGAATACAAAATCCTGTGTGCCCACGACATTCTCTCTTCCACCTTCTTCCGTCGGGAAAAAGATACAAAAGTCTGAGGTCACATGCCAACCGACTCAAGAACAGCTTCTTCCCTGCTGCCGTCAGACTTTTGAATGGACCTACCTCGCATTAAGTTGATCTTTCTCTACACCCTAGCTGTGACTGTAACACTACATTCTGCACTCTCTCCTTTCCTTCTCTATGAACGGCATGCTTAGCCCCTACAGTGCGCAAGAAACAATACTTTTCACTGAATCCCAATAAAGAACCAAGAAAATTACAGCACAGGAACAGGCCCTTCGGCCCCTCCAAGCCTGCACCGACCATGCTGCCCCGACTGAACTAAAACCCCCTACCCTTCCGGGGACCATATCATAAGACCATAAGACCATAAGACATCGGAGCGGAAGTAAGGCCATTCGGCCCATCGAGTCCACTCCACCATTCAATCATGGTTGATTTCAACTCCATTTACCCGCTCTCTCCCCATAGCCCTTAATTCCTCGAGAAATCAAGAATTTATCAATTTCTGTCTTGAAGACGCTCAACGTCTCGGCCTCCACAGCCCTCTGTGGCAATGAATTCCACAGACCCACCACTCTCTGGCTGAAGAAATTTCTCCTCATCTCTGTTCTAAAGTGACTCCCTTTTATTCTAAGGCTGTGCCCCCGCGTCCTAGTCTCCCCTGTTAATGGAAACAACTTCCCTACGTCCATCCTATCTAAGCCGTTCATTATCTTGTAAGTTTCTATCAGATCTCCCCTCAACCTCCTAAACTCCAATGAATATAATCCCACGATCCTCAGACGTTCATCGTATGTCAGGCCTACCATTCCTGGGATCATCCGTGTGAATCTCCGCTGGACCCGCTCCAGTGCCAGTATGTCCTTCCTGAGGTGTGGGGCCCAAAATTGCTCACAGTACTCCAAATGGGGCCTAACCAGTGCTTTATAAAGCCTCAGAAGTACATCCCTGCTTTTGTATTCCAAGCCTCTTGAGATAAATGACAACATTACATTTGCTTTCTTAATTACGGACTCAACCTGCAAGTTTACCTTTAGAGAATCCTGGACTAGGACTCCCAAGTCCCTTTGCACTTTAGCATTATGAATTTTGTCACCGTTTAGAAAATAGTCCATGCCTCTATTCTTTTTTCCAAAGTGTACGACCTCGCACTTGCCCACGTTGAATTTCATCAGCCACTTCTTGGACCACTCTCCTAAACTGTCTAAATCTTTCTGCAGCCTCCCCACCTCCTCAATACTACCTGCCCCTCCACCTATCTTTGTATCATCGGCAAACTTGGCCAGAATGCTCCCAGTCCCGTCATCTAGATCGTTAATATATAAAGAGAACAGCTGTGGCCCCAACACTGAACCCTGCGGGACACCACTTGTCACCGGTTGCCATTCTGAGAAAGAACCTTTTATCCCAACTCTCTGCCTTCTGTCTGACAGCCAATCGTCAATCCATGTTAGTACCTAGCCTCGAATACCATGGGCCCTTATTTTACTCAGCAGTCTCCCGTGAGGCACCTTGTCAAAGGCCTTTTGGAAGTCAAGATAGATAACATCCATTGGCTCTCCTTGGTCTAACCTATTTGTTATCTCTTCAAAGAACTCTAACAGGTTTGTCAGGCACGACCTCCCCTTACTAAATCCATGCTGACTTGTCTTAATCCGACCCTGCACTTCCAAGAATTTAGAAATCTCATCCTTAACGATGGATTCTAGAATTTTGCCAACAACTGAGGTTAGGCTAATTGGCCTATAATTTTCCATCTTTTTTCTTGTTCCCTTCTTGAACAGTGGGGTTACAACAGCGATTTTCCAATCCTCTGGGACTTTCCCTGACTCCAGTGACTTTTGAAAGATCATAACTAACGCCTCCACTATTTCTTCAGCTATCTCCTTTAGAACTCTAGGATGTAGCCCATCTGGGCCCGGAGATTTATCAATTTTCAGACCTTTTAGTTTCTCTAGCACTTTCTCCTTTGTGATGGCAACCATATTCAACTCTGCCCCCTGACTTTCCTGAATTGTTGGGATATTACTCATGTCTTCTACTGTGAAGACTGACGCAAAGTACTTATTAAGTTCCTCAGCTATTTCCTTGTCTCCCATCACTAGATTACCAGCGTCATTTTGGAGCGGCCCAATGTCTACTTTTGCCTCCCGTTTGTTTTTAATGTATTTAAAGAAACTTTTACTATCATTCCTAATGTTACTGGCTAGCCTACCTTCATATTTGATCCTCTCCTTCCTTATTTCTCTCTTTGTTATCCTCTGTTTGTTTTTATAGCCTTCCCAATCTTCTGACTTCCCACTACTCTTTGCCACATTATAGGCTCTCTCTTTTGCCTTGATGCATTCCCTGACTTCCTTTGTCAGCCATGGCTGCCTAATCCCCCCTCTGATAACCTTTCTTTTGTTTGGGATGAACCTCTGCACTGTGTCCTCAATTACTCCCAGAAACTCCTGCCATTGCTGTTCTACTGTCTTTCCCACTAGGCTCTGCTTCCAGTCGATTTTTGTCAGTTCCTCCCTCATGCGCCTGTAATTACCTTTATTTAACTGTAGAACCTTCACATCTGATTCTGCCTTCCTTCTTTCAAATTGCAGACTGAATTCTACCATATTATGATCACTGCTTCCTAAGTGTTCCCTTACTTTAAGATCTTTTATCACGTCTGGCTCATTACATAACACTAAGTCCAGAATAGCCTGTTCCCTCGTGGGCTCCATCACAAGCTGTTCCAAAAAGCCATCCTGTAAACATTCAATGAATTCCCTTTCTTTGGGTCCACTGGCAACATTATTTACCCAGTCCACCTGCATATTGAAATCCCCCATGATCACTGTGACCTTGCCTTTCTGACATGCCCTTTCTATTTCGTGGTGCATTTTGTGCCCCTGGTCCTGACCACTGTCAGGAGGCCTGTACATAATTCCCATTATGGTTTTTTTGCCTTTGTGGTTCCTCAACTCTACCCACACAGACTCCACATCGTCTGACCCTATGTCGTTTAGTGCTATTGATTTAATTTCATTTCTAATTAACAAGGCAACCCCGCCCCCTCTACCCACCCCTCTG
The DNA here is from genome assembly GCF_964213995.1 of Mustelus asterias. Lineage (NCBI taxonomy): Eukaryota > Metazoa > Chordata > Chondrichthyes > Carcharhiniformes > Triakidae > Mustelus > Mustelus asterias. The sequence goes on from NW_027592188.1 coordinate 48,814, forward strand.
TCTTTTCGATAGGTTGTGAATCCCTGGATGTTTAACTGCCAGTCCTGAACCCCCTGCAACCACGTCTCTGTGATGCCTACCACATCATACCTGCCAGTCACAATCTGGGCCACAAGCTCATCTACCTTGTTCCGGACACTGCGGGCATTTAAATATAGCACCTTTAATTCCCTATTGACCGTCCCTTTTTGTTTTCGTAGTGTGGTGGACCTTGGTCTACTGAGCCTTTCCAGACACTGTGTCATATTTTGTGAGATGGGGACTATCGTAACCTCTCCTGAGTGCTGTCTTTTCGTGATTTTTTGTAATCCTAAGCAGCTACGCTTCCCACTGATTCCTTCACCTCTTGGTTCCCTGACTTTCCCTTCCCCCCCAATCTCTAGTTTAAAGTCCTATTGACCACCCCATTTACTCTCTTCGCCAGAACACTGATCCCAGCTCGGTCCAGGTGGAGACCATCCCAACGGTATAGGTCCCCCCTGCCCCAAAACTGATGCCAGTGTCCCATGAAAAAGAACCCTTCTTTCCCACACCACTCTTTCAGCCACGTGTTAACTTCCCTTATTCTTGCCTCCCTATGCCAATTTGCACGTGGCTCGGGCAGTAATCCGGAGATTATGACCCTCTATTCCCACCCTATTCATGTATTTGTCAAGACGCCCCTTAAAAGTCACTGTCGTATCTACTTCCACTACCTCCCCCCGGCAGCGAGTTCCAGGCACCCACCACCCCGTGTAAAAAAACTTGCCTCGTACATCTCCTTTAAACCTTGCCCCTCGCACCTTAAACCTGTGCCCCCTAGTAATTGACTCTTCCACCCTCGGGGAAAAAGCTTCTGACTCTCCACTCTGTCCATGCCCCTCATAATCTTGTAGACTTCTATCAGGTCGCCCCTCAACCTCCGTCGTTCCAGTGAGAACAAACCAAGTTTCTCCAACCTCTCCTCATAATTAATGCCCTCCATACCAGGCAACATCCTGGTAAATCTTTCCTGTGCCCTCTCCAAAGCCTCCACATCCTTCTGGTAGTGCGGCAATACGTGTGACAATAATAAATCAAATCAAATCCTTCTCCCCTATGTACTCTATGAACGGTATGCTTTGTCTGTATAGTGCGCAAGAGACAACACTTTTCATTGTATCCCAATACATGTGACAATAATAATTCAAATCCTTCTCCCTCTGTACTCTATGAACGGTATGCTTTGTCTGTATAGCGCGCAAGAAACAATACTTTTCACTGTATCCCAATACATGTGACAATACTAAACCAAATCCTTCTCCCCTATGTACTCTATGAACGGTATGCTTTGTCTGTATAGCGCGCAAGAAACAATACTTTTCACTGTATCCCAATACATGTGACAATAATGAACCAAATCCATCTCCCCTATGTACTCTATGAACGGTATGCTTTGTCTGTATAGCGCGCAAGAAACAACACTTTTCACTGTATCCCAATACATGTGACAATAATAAATCAAATCCTTCTCCCCTATGTACTCTATGAACGGTATGCTTTGTCTGTATAGCGCGCAAGAAACAATACTTTTCACTGTATCCCAATACATGTGACAATAATAAATCAAATCAAATCTCAAAACCCCCATGGGATGAGCGAGGGAGATGGAATTGGGGGAATGGGGGGTGGGGAAGAAGGTTTTGAAAGGAAAAGCAGGCGAGAGGAGAAGTTAAAAAAGGGGGGGAGGGGTTTTCAGCATAGGCTAGCACACGCACGATGGGCTGAGTGGCCTCCTTCCGTGCCAGAAACCTCCACCGCGGTCAGCATGCGGAGAAACAAGAGCAGATTTGGACACAGAAAGTGCGGGAAAACAAAGCTTTATTCCATCAGAGATACAGCGATCAGCAGTTGAGACACATCGGTTCGACGGTAAGGTGTCGCAGAGAGAGTTGGCAAGGGCGGATTCTCAGAGGAACATGCAAGCACAGTTGGGGGCACGGTTTGTGGTCCCCGCATTTGAGGAAAGATGCATTGGAGGCAGTTCAGAGGAGGTTGACCAGATTGATTCCAGAGATGAGGCGTTTGTCGGGTGAAGAGAGATCGAACGGTTCGGGCCTATACTCTCTGGAATTGAGAAGAATGAGGGGAGATCAAATTGAGGTCTACAAGATGATAAAAGGTGTGGATAAAGTAGACGTGGAGCGGATGCTTCCTCTGGTGGGACATTCTAGGACGAGAGGTCTTAGGATAAGGGGCAACAAATTTAAAACAGAGTTGGAGGAGAAACTACTACTCCCAGAGGGTTGTGAATCTGTGGAATTCGCTACCCCCAAAAGTGCGGTGGATGCTGGGATGGTGAGTACATTTAAGGAGGGGTTAGACAGATTTTTAATTGGGAATGGGTTGAAGGGTTATGGGGAGAAGGCAGGAAAAATGGGGATGAGGGGCATACCAGCCATGGCGGAGCAGACTCGATGGGCCGAATGGCCTAATTCTGCTCCTACATCTGATGAACCTTTGAACTTGTAAGCAGAGAGGGTGGTCACCAGTTAGTGTTGTGTCTGAGCGGGGCCAAGCGATCTTCGCCCCGTTCTCAACCCCGTTTCCAATCGCGTTTGAGACGGGCAATTGATGTTTTCTCACAGAATCCCCCCCCCACTTCCCCCTCCACCCGCACCTGCCCCTGAATCCATCCCCCTATCCTGATATTCCACTGAGGTTACTCTATCTGCTACACCACATCAGAGTTGGAACTCGATCGTCAAGGAACTAGGGTCGAAGTTCAGGGAGGGTCACATGACCCGGGTAACCAATCAGGGACCAGTTGGAGAGGCATGGACAGTCGCGGTTGGAGTGGTCAGTTGGTCAGTGACCGGGTCACGCTTGGGATTGAGGGACAGGGAGAGAGGGGCACGTCATAGAGTCACGGTGGCACAGTGGTTTAGCACTGCTGCCTCACACCGCCAGGGACCCAGGTTCGATTCCCGGCTTGGGTCCACTGTCTGTGCGGAGTTTGCCCATTCTCTCCCGTGTCTGCGTGGGTTTCCTCCGGGTGCTCCGGTTTCCTCCCACATTCTGAAAAACGTGCTGGTTAGGGTGCGTTGGCCGTGCTAAATTCTCCCGCAGTGTTACCCGAACAGGCGTTGGAGTGTGGCGACTAGGGGATTTTCACAGTAACTTCACTGCAGTGTTAACGTAAGCCGACTTGTGACTAATAAATAAACTTAACTTTCCATGGAGGTTAACAGCATGGAAACAGGCCCTTCGGCCCAACTTGTCCATGCTGCCCTTTTTTTAACCACTAAGCTAATCCCAATTGCCTGCGTTTGGCCCATATCCCTCTATACCCATCTTACCCATGTAACTGTCTAAACGCTTTTTTAAGACAATATTGTACCCGCCTCTACTACTACCCCTGGCAGCTCATTCCAGACACTCACCACCCTCTGTGTGAAAAAAATTGCCCCTCTGGACCCCTTTGTATCTCTCCCCTTTCACCTTAAACCTATGCCCTCTAGTTTTAGACTCCCCTATCTTTGGGAAAAGATTTTGACTATCTAGCTGATCTGTGCCCCTCGTTATTTTATAGACCTCTATAAGATCACCCCTCAGCCTCCTACGCTCCAGAGAAAAAAGTCCCAGTCTATCCAGCCTCTCCTTATAACTCAAACCATCAAGTCCCGGTAGCATCCTAGTAAATCTTTTCTGCACTCTTTCTAGTTTAATAATATCTTTTCTATAATAGGGCGACCAGAACTGTACACGGTCTTCCAAGAGTGGCCTTACCAATGTCTTGTACATTGACCCTGGTCTGAATGCTTGTTCTGGCAGGAGGATTGGCACGAGGGCGCTGGAGGAAGAATGGGGTTCGTCAAGACGGGCACTGGCCACCACGAGTTGTCTTAGTGTGGCGCGTTTTGGTGGTGCTTGCCCCCTTCAAGGGTCGAAGTTCAGGGAGGGTCACATGACCCGGGTAACCAATCAAGGACCAGGGGTCAGGGATCACCGACACAATCCCAGGCTCGCCTTGCCGGATTGGATCCCAAAAGTTGACTCGCCATCACGAGGCTATGAACCTCTGGATTACATTTCTTTATAAAAATAAATATCACAGTTGCCATTTACCTAAAGTTTTCTTTGAAGTTTTATTTACTAGTGTAAAGGTTCAAAGGTTCATCAGGATGTAAATAGGCTGGAAAATTGGGCAGAGAGGTGGCAGATGGAGTTTAATCCGGATAAATGCGAAGTGATGCATTTTGGAAGAAATAATGTAGGGAGGAGTTATACAATAAATGGCAGAGTCATCAGGAGTATAGAAACACAGAGGGACCTAGGTGTGCAGGTCCACAAATCCTTGAAGGTGGCAACACAGGTGGAGAAGGTGGTGAAGAAGGCATATGGTATGCTTGCCTTTATAGGACGGGGTATAGAGTATAAAAGCTGGAGTCTGATGATGCAGCTGTATAGAACGCTGGTTAGGCCACATTTGGAGTACTGCGTCCAGTTCTGGTCGCCGCACTACCAGAAGGACGTGGAGGCGTTAGAGAGAGTGCAGAGAAGGTTTACCAGGATGTTGCCTGGTATGGAGGGTCTTAGCTATGAGGAGAGATTGGGTAGACTGGGGTTGTTCTCCTTGGAAAGACGGAGAATGAGGGGAGATCTAATAGAGGTGTACAAGATTATGAAGGGTATAGATAGGGTGAACAGTGGGAAGCTTTTTCCCAGGTCGGAGGTGACGATCACGAGGGGTCACGGGCTCAAGCTGAGAGGGGCGAAGTATAACTCAGATATCAGAGGGACGTTTTTTACACAGAGGGTGGTGGGGGCCTGGAATGCGCTGCCAAGTAGGGTGGTGGAGGCAGGCACGCTGACATCGTTTAAGACTTACCTGGATAGTCACATGAGCAGCCTGGGAATGGAGGGATACAAACGATTGGTCTAGTTGGACCAAGGAGCGGCACAGGCTTGGAGGGCCGAAGGGCCTGTTTCCTGTGCTGTACTGTTCTTTGTTCTTTGTGTCACAAGTCGGCTCACATTAACACTGCAATGAAGTTACTGTGAAATTCCCCTCGTCGCCACACTCCGGCGCCTGTTCGGGTAACACTGAGGGAGAATTTAGCACGGCCAATGCACCCTAACCAGCACGTCTTTTGGAGTGTGGGAGGAACCCGGAGGAAACCCACGCAGACACGGGGAGAACGTGCAGACTCCACACAGACGGCGACCCCAAGCCGGGAATCGAACCCGGGTCCCTGGCGCTGTGAGGCAGCAGTGCTAACCCGCTGTGCCCACCATGCTGCCCACGTTAGGTTCAGGGTTAGGGTTAGAGGTTAGGGGTCAGATGTCATGGGTCAGGGGTAGAGTTCACTATTCGAAGACCATTGTCAATTAGCCAATGCATTTCCAAAAATTGTGAACAATGAACCAAGAAAATTACAGCACAGGAACAGGCCCTTCGGCCCTCCAAGCCTGCACCGACCATGCTGCCCGTCTGAACTAAAACCCCCTACCCTTCCGGGGACCATATCCCTCTATTCCAATCCTATTTGTCCAGACGCCCCTGAAAAGTCACATTACTTTCGCCATTCTTTCTCAAACCCTCCCTACCCTAGTCATAGAACAGTACAGCACAGAACAGGCCCTTCGGCCCACAATGTTGTGCCGAACCTTTTCCAAAACCAAGATCAAGCTATCCCACTCCCGATCATCCTGGTGTGCTCTATGTGCCTATCCAATAACCGCTTGAAAGCTCCTAAAGTGTCCGACTCCACTATCACTGCAGGCAGTCCATTCCACACCCCAACCACTCTCCGCGTAAAGAACCTACCTCGTATATCCTTCCTATATCTCCCACCATGAACCTTATAGTTATGCCCCCTTGTAACAGCTACATCCACCCGAGGAAATAGTCTCTGAACGTCCTGAATTCTGTTCACAAACAGGGCATATAAAGACACAAACTCAATTTACATGAATAATGCTTGTCTGCTTTCTTGCATCTTTGTAGAAACTTGATGTCTGTGTCGATATGCGCGATCTTCTTGGAGATCCTCTCCACTTGGAGCCGGCAGTTTGCGGTGTCGATGGTAGTCATGAAGTGGAGATGCCGGCATTGGACTGGGGCAAACACAGTAAGAAGTTTAACACTGGTGACCTCCCCCTCCTCCAGGGAAGGCTATTGACCTTTGAGGGTCAGTCCAGATCTTGGGGAGATGGGGGCGTCCATGAGGGAGAATCCCCGCCTGTGACAGGGCCCACACTCGTGTTGCTACTGGCAACCAGTTTGCAGCCAATCCAAAGGCAGGGCTGACTGAGCGTCACACCTTTGGCATGACTATGTTGCCCGGGGAAACGGTGCGGGGGGAGGGTGGAGGAAGAGGGAAGGGTAGTGGGGGGGAGGGGAGGGGGCATTGGGCCTTTCAGAGGCCATTCTGGGATCGGATAGAGCTACTGGCCCCCTCCCCAATCCCTCTCCAGCCCATATCCCTACGATCACGCAAGGGCCTTGCCAACACTATTGGCCCTGAGTTTTAGGGAGAGATAGGCCAGGCTAGGAGTTTATTCCTTGGAAGGTAGGAGAATGAGGTGCGTCTGTACTGAGGTGCATAAAATCATGAGGGACAGAGATGGGATGAATGCACAAAGGCCGGAATTGTATCGCCCCGTCCGTCACGGGAATCGGAAGAAGGTGCATTAACCTCAGGTGGGATTTTCCAGTCTCAGATCAAGCGGGGCTGGAAAACCCCACCCATAGCCTCTCTCCCAGGGAAGGGGAGTTGAGAACTAGAGGGCATAGGTTAAAGGTGAGAGAGGAAAGATTTAAAAGGGACCTGAGGGGGTCAGCACTGCTGCCTCACAGAGCCGGGGACCCCATTCCAGGCTTGGGTCTGGGTGGAGTCTGCACATTCTCCCCGTGTCTGCGTGGGTTTCCTCCGATTTCCTCCCACAGTCTGAAAGACGTGCTGGTTAGGGTGCATTGGCCGTGCTAAATTCTCCCTGAGTGTTACCCGAACAGGCGCCGGAGTGCGGCGACCAGGGGATTTTCACAGTCACTTCATTGCAGTGTTAATGTAAGCCGACTTGTGACACCAATAAATAAACCTTAAACACTTTCAACTTCTTGAGTTGAGGATAGTGTGTCTATCATAGAATCCCGACAGTGCAGAAGGAGGCCATTCGGGCCATCGAGTCTGTACTGCCCACAATCCCACCTAGGCCCTATCCCCGTAACTCCACATATTCACCCTGCTAATCCCCCTGACACTAGGGTCAATTTAGCATGGCCAATCCACCTAACCTGAACATCTTTGGACACTAAGGGACAATTTAGCATGGCCAATCCACCTAACCTGAACATCTTTGGACACTAAGGGACAATTTAGCACGGCCAATACACCTAACCCGCACATCTTTGGACACTAAGGGGCAATTTAGCATGGCCAATCCACCTAACCTGCACATCTTTGGACACTAAGGGGCAATTTAGCATGGCCAATCCACCTAACCTGAACATCTTTGGACACTAAGGGACAATTTAGCATGGCCAATCCACCTAACCTGAACATCTTTGGACGCTAAGGGACAATTTAGCATGGCCAATCCACCTAACCTGAACATCTTTGGACACTAAGGGGTAATTTAGCATGGCCAATCCACCTAACGTGCACATCTTTGGACACTAAGGGACAATTTAGCATGGCCAATCCATCTAATCTGTACATGATTGGACACTAAGGGGCAATTTAGCATGGCCAATCAACTGAACCCGCACAACTTTGGACTGTGCGGGTTAGGTGGAAAGCGGAGCACCCAAAGGAAACCCACGCAGACATGGGGAGAACGTGCAGACTCCGCACAGACAGTGATCCGTGGCCGGAATCAAACCCAGGTCCCTGGTCTTGTGAAACATGGAATGAGCTGCCAGAGAAAGTGTTTGAGACAGGTAGAAAAGCAAGATTTAAAAAGCATTAGGATAAGTACATGAATGGGAAAGTATTAGTGGGATATGGGCTAATGGCGGGCAATTGGGACTAGCTGGGAGGATACCATGGACTGGTTGGGCCGAAGGGCCTTTTCCCGTGTCATCGTTGAGTGAGGGCGAGAGGTTGGTGTCTTTCCCTGGCCCAGGAATGGGCTTTTCCCTGAAATTCCCGGGAAAATTAGGATCCCAAGGATCCTTGACGAACTCACCTCTGGTCAGGAATTGGGGGAAGCACTCAAAACTAAAGAGGGACGGAAAATGAACGCACGGTGCAGACACAGACAGGATACATTGATGGAGAGACAGCGGTCACATGCATGTTTCTTCGGAGACTTGCTAGAACATTCCAGCAGCAATTCTCAAAGGGGCAGGCACACGCGATCTTTTTGTTTCCGATTTCTGGCTTTAGATTATATGTACAAGACCTGTGAAAAAAAGATTACTGAATGTCAATAAAGTACATTTATGTAGCGCCTTCAGCGTACTGCCTCACAAGAGAGTCCAAAGATGTGCTGGTTAGGTGGATTGGCCATGTTAAATTGCCCCTGAGTGTCCAAAGATGTATAGGTTGGGTGGATTGGCCATGCTAAATTGCCCCTTAGTGTCCAAAGATGTGTAGGTTGGGTGGATTGGCCATGCTAAATTGCCCCTTAGTGTCCAAAGATGTGCAGGTTAGGTGGATTGGCCATGCTAAATTGCCCCTTAGTGTCCAAAGATGTGTAGGTTGGGTGGATTGGCCATGCTAAATTGCCCCTTAGTGTCCAAAGGTGTGGAGGTTAGGTGGATTGGCCATGCTAAATTGCCCCTTAGTGTCCAAAGGTGTGCAGGTTAGGTGGATTGGCCATGCTAAATTGCCCCTTAGTGTCCAAAGGTGTGCAGGTTAGGTGGATTGACCATGCTAAATTGCCCCTTATTGTCCAAAGATGTGCAGGTTAGGTGGATTGGCCATGCTAAATTGCCCCTTAGTGTCCTGGTATGCATAGGTTAGAGGATTAGCTGGGTAAATATGTGGGGTTATGGGGATAGGCCCTGGGTGGGATTGTTGTCGGTGCAGACTCGATGGGCCAAATGGCCTCCTTCTGCACTGTTGGGATTCTAAGAGGGTTGTCGGAATTGAGAACTGTGCAACCTGGGAGATAGTCGGACTGGCTTGCAAGGGCTTGGGGCAAAGAATTTAGTTTAAGGAGAGTCATAAAGTTTACTTATTGGTCACAAGTAAGGCTTACATTAACACTGCAATGAAGTTACTGTGAAATTCCCCTCGTCGCCACACTCCGGCTCCTGTTCGGGCCAATCAATGCATCTAACCAGCACGTCTTTCAGACTGTGGGAGGAAACCTGAGCACCGGGAGGAAACCCACGCAGACACGGGGGGAGAACGTGCAGACTCCGCACAGACAGTGACCCAAGCCGGGAATCGAACCCAGATCCCTGGCGCTGTGAGGCAGCAGCGCTAACCACTGTGCCACCGTGCCTGTAAGGGAGAGAGGGAACCTGGGATTTGACGTGTCCCATTGAATACAGGAGTTGGGCGTCTTGTTGAAGTTGTACAAGACATTGGTAAGGCCACATTTGGAATACTGTGTACAGTTCTAGTCACCCTATTATCGAGAGGATATTATTAAACTAGAAAGAGTGCAGAAAAGATTTACGAGGATGCTACCGAGACTTGATAGTTTGAGTTATAAGGAGAGGCTGGATAGACTGGGACTTTTTTTCCCTGGAGCATAGGAGACTTAGGGGTGATCTTATAGAGGTCTATAAAATAATGAGGGGCAGCTAGATAGTTAATATCTTTTCCCAAAGGTAGGGGAGTCTAAAACTAGAGGGTTTAAGGTGAGAGGGGAGAGATACAAAAGGGTCCAGAGGGGCAATTTTTTCACACAGAGGGTGGTGAGTGTCTGGAACGAGCTGCCAGAGGCAGTAGTAGAGGCGGGTACAATTTTGTCTTTTAAAAAGCATTTAGATAGTTACATGGGTAAGATGGGCGGCACGGTAGCACAGTGGTTAGCACTGCTGCTTCACAGCTCCAGGGTCCCGGGTTCGATTCCCGGCTCGGGTCACTGTCTGTGTGGAGTTTGCACATTCTCCTCGTGTCTGCGTGGGTTTCCTCCGGGTGCTCCGGTTTCCTCCCACAGTCCAAAGATGTGCGGGTTAGGTTGATTGGCCAGGTTAAAAACAAAATTGCCCCTTAGAGTCCTGGGATGTGTAGGTTAGAGGGATTAGTGGGTAAAATATGTGGGGGTAGGGCCTGGGTGGGATTGTGGTCGGTGCAGACTCGATGGGCCGAATGGCCTCCTTCTGCACTGTAGGGTTTCTATGATTTCTATGGGTATAGAGGGATATGGGCCAAACGCGGGCAATTGGGACTATCTTAGTGGTAAAAACTGGGTGGCATGGACAAGTTGGGCCGAAGGGCCTGTTTCCATGCTGTAAACCTCTATGACTCTACCCCTAATTGCCTCTTGAACCCAGCATCACACTCGGCCATTTCAGAGGGGCAGTTCAGTCAACCACTTTGTTGTGGGTCTGGAATCACATATAGGCCAGACCGGGTAAGGATGGCAGATTTCCTTTGGTCTCCTTACTTGAGAAAGGATATACTGGAACTGGAGGGGGTGCAGAGGAGATTCACTCGGTTGATTCCGGAGTTGAGAGGGTTGGCTTATGAGGAGAGACTGAGTAGACTGGGGCTATACTCTTTGGAATTCAGAAGAATGAGGGGAGATCTTATAGAAACATGTAAGATTATGAAGGGAATAGATAAGATAGAAGCAGGGAGGTTGTTTCCACTGGTGGGTGAAACTAGAACTAGGGGGCATAGCCTCAAAATAAGGGGGAGCAGATTTGGGACTGAGTTGGGGAGGAACTTCTTCACACAAAGGGTTGTGAATCTGTGGAATTCCCTGCCCAGTGAAGCAGTTGAGGCTCCCTCATTGAATGTTTTTAAGGCAAGGATAGATAGATTTTTGAACAGTAAAGGAATTAAGGGTTATAGTGAGCGGGCGGGTAAGTGGAGCTGAGTCCACAAAAAGATCAGCCTTGATCTTATTGAATGGCGGAGCAGGCTCGAGGGGCCAGATGGCCTACTCCTGCTCCTAGTTCTTATGTTCTAAAGGGGATATCACGGCAAGAATTTTACCATCCCGCCCGCCACGGGAATTGGAGCGGGCAAGGGGCAGACTATGGAAAAGTTTGTTGACCTCAGGCAGGGTTTCGGAATGAGCGAGGTCATAAAATCCTGCCCTGTAAGTATTTATCAGTGTTACAAGTAGGCTTACATTAACACTGCAATGAAAATCCCCTAGTCGCCACACTCCGGCGCCTGTTCGGGTAACACTGAGGGAGAATTTAGCACGGCCAAACCCGCACATCTTTTGGACTGTGGGAGGAAACCCACGGAGACACGGGGAGAACGTGCAAACTCCACACAGACGGTGACCCAAGCCGGGAATCGAACCCGGGTCCCTGGCACTGTGAGGGAGCAATGCTAACCACTTTGCCAAGCAGATGGGTTTTTACGACAATGGGTCATCATTCGACTTACAATTCCAGATTTTTATTGAATTCAGATTTCACCATCTGCTGTGGTGGGATTCGAACCCGGGTCCCCAGAGCATTATCCTGGGTCTCTGCATTACTAGTCCAGTGACAATATCACTCGGCCGCCGCCACCTCCTTGAGAAGGTGGGGGGTGGGCCACCTTCTTGAACCCACTGCAGTCCCTGTGGTGTAGGTACACCCACAATGCTGTTAGGGAGGGAATTTCAGGATTTTGACCCAGCCACAGTGAAGGAACGGCCGATAGATTTCCAAGTCGGAATGGTGAGTGGCTCGGAGGGGAACCTCCAGGTGGTGGCGTTCCCATGTGTCTGCTGTCCCTTGGCCTTCTAGATGGTAGAGGTGGTGGGTTTGGAAGGTGCTGCCTAAGGAACCTTGGTGAGTCGCTGCAGTGCATCTTGTAGATGGTACACAGGCTGCGTCGGTGGTGGAGGGAGTGAATGGGGATGCAGAAAGGGAGAGAGGGAAATGGGGAGGGGGAAATGGGGAGGGGGAAATGCGAAGAGGGAGATGGGAAGGGGAGGGGGGTTGATGGGATGTTGTGGGGAAGGGGAAGATAGAGTGAGGGGCAAGGATGGAGGCTCAAAGCTCGGAGGTGTGAGGGGAGGGAGCATCAGGGAACGGGGGGGATTGGGGAACGGGGGATTGTGGAACGGGGGGGATTGGGGAACGGGGGGATTGGGGAATGGGGGGGATTGGGGAATGGGGGGGATTGGGGAACGGGGGGGGATTGGGGAACGGGGGGATTGGGGAATGGGGGATTGGGGAATGGGGGGGATTGGGGAATGGGGGGGAATGGGGGGATTGGGGAATGGGGGGGATTGGGGAATGGGGGGGATTGGGGAACGGGGGGGATTGGGGAATGGGGGGGATTGGGGAACGGGGGGATTGGGGAATGGGGGGGATTGGGGAACGGGGGGATTGGGGAATGGGGGGGATTGAGGAACAGGGGGATTGGGGAATGGGGGGATTGGGGA